>NW_019396319.1:14593-120463 GCF_000591075.1 Eurytemora carolleeae | reverse complement strand
CCCCTCCTCTGAAAAATAAAAAATATCCAAAGAAATCGAATCTTTGCCACAAACTCAGATTATCTTATCTATATATCTTTGCAACCCAATGTTTATTTAAAACTATAAAATATGATCAAAAAGTCTAAGTTTGAAATATTAAAGGTTAACACCATGAGGCTGCAAAGGTATAGGGAATGAAAAATTAAATTTATTGGCAGAAGCTCAGTTTTGTTTACAGGAAGTTTTTCAGGAAAAATGGATCAGTTCGGAGACACATGACAACATATCTTTCAGAGGAGGTCATTTATTTTATATCTTCATTCTTGACAATCATTTTCACACATAATTATCATTATTTTAGAACTTTTAGTCAAATCTGTTTGATTATAATTTTGCCTAGCAATGTTTTGTTCTTATGCAAAAAGAAGTAAAATATATGCCTTTCGAATTAAATCTTTTTAAAGGGAAAATTAGGATGCTGAGATATTAGTTAAAATGAGTTGAACTATAGAGCTTAACTTCACAGCTTAACCTTTTTACTTTAAAAAAAAAAAACATTTTAAAATAACAAATTTTTATATTTTTTTTAAAAAGCTGTAAATAATTTCGAAAAAAAAATTAAAATTTCGATATTTCAAAGAAACCATTATAGGCTTATAATTCTGACAATGTATTTTCTAGGTGAATACCTATACCCTTGAAGTATCTCTCCTAGGTTACGAGGACAGGTAATTATATTTATTACAAATAGTGCATATTTTGATTTTTATTTCAGTCAAATATTAAATGGAAATTTCAATGCTCTCTTTGAAGTTCAAAAACTATTAGTTATTGTCATTGATGTAAATTTAATTTTAAAAACTATTATAGAACTTTACAAATGCACTTTCATTGACATTGTTTTTTTTCTCATAGAAAAATTATTTTTAATTTTGAAATTTTGAAATTGTTTGAAAGACATGGTTTTTAAGTCTTGCTTATCATACTAGGTTTTCAGGGCGCATCGTATCCATCTTCTATTTCAATTGAAATATTTTTTTGTTTACATTGTAAAATAAAAACAAAACAAAAGTTGCGGATTCTAAAAAAAAAGAATTTCGTTGATTTTCAAAATTTTATGAGAATTTTTATGTTTCTATCTGTTTGTATCCATTAAACGTCAAAACGGCTGAACCGATTGGGCCCAAATTGTTTGTAGGACCTCACGTGACCCCAGAGAAGGTTTATGGGTGATCGAATTTTCACAAATTTGCCTACAACAAAGTTTGTTTTTTGAAATTTTTGAAAATCCAAGAAACTTTTTTTATAAAATCAGCAAAATTTTCTCTTTTTTTGTTTTACAATGTATACAAAGAGAAAATTTGTTCACAGTTCAAATAGAAGATGGGCGCTAAGCGCCCAAAAAGCCTAGTAACTATTTTTATATAAATATATATATTCTTAACTAGAATAAAACTTTTACATGGAATAAAAGCAAACTCCTAGAGAATACAATTTAAAAGGGCCCGACGTCAATAATTTCAAATGGGCACTTGATTAAAGAGGGTTATACACAATTCACAACGTTACCCTTGAAACCTCCATCTAATCGATTATGTGGAGGATAACCTAGTTTTTCTGGAAGTGTTTACTTCTAATAATTTCTTCATTGTTTCTGAAACATGAAATGCGCTAGTTACTTTAAAGAGAAACCAAAAATGAAAATAGGTTTAAAACAAAATATTTTATTTATACTTAATCACCCCAAGCTTTTAAGGGTACCGTTGTGAACCGGAAATGCCACTCTATCGATGGAGGGTCACTTAAATTTAAATTTACGATCCCTATAAAAACTGCAACTATTTTAAATTATTGTGAATCCCTTGAAAAAATGGAAAAAACAAAATTTTTAAATTTGATTTCCATCCTTTCTAGCAGCATATATGAATATGAATATATGAACTAGGGAAAGTCAGAAAATTGTACCGTACACGGATGTACTGTACTCCATGGTTGTCCCCCCAAAAAAAAATCTATCTTAGATAAAAATAGCCCGATCGGAATAGGGTTAATTAAAAGATTAAAAAGTGTTGCCCTTGTTCTGTTTAGATCCTAGGTATTGTCCCTCTAGAGGAGAAGGTTCTAGAATCTGAGGAAGGACAAACCAACATTTCTAGGGAATCTATTACAGAGTTATATGTCATCCAATTCTTTCTAACAATTGATTAGAATATCTTACAAATGTTCATTATTTCTAACATATGTTCAGAATTTCTAAGAAATGTTTAGAATTTCTAACATATGTTAATATTTCTAACAAACGTTTGAAATTTCTGACAAATATTCATTATTTCTAACAAAATGTTTAGAATTTCTAACAAATGTTCATTATTTCAAAAAATTGTTCCTTATTTCTAACAAATTATCAGAATTTCAATGAAAAGGTTCAGAATTTTTAACAAATGTTCGTTATTTCTAACAAAATGTTCAGAATTTCTAAGAAATTTTCCTTATATCTAACAAAATGTTCAGAATTTCTAACAAAATGTTCAGAATTTCTAAAAGTGTTCAGAAATTTTTTAACAAAATGTTTAGAATTTTAAACAAATGTTCTTTATTTCTAACAAAATGGTCAGAATTTCTAACAAAATGCTTAGAATTTCTGAGAAATATTCAGAATTTCTAACAAATGTTCAGAAATTTCTAACAAAATGTTTTGAATTTCCAACAAATGTTCACAATTTTGAAAAACATACTAACACAGCATATTCTGTAAAAAGATTAAAATTAGAGAAGGGACTAAAATAGGAAATCTGATTCACAGAAGCTTTAACATGGAGAGATTAAGGTCAGACATTTTAATGTGTTCTTCCCTGAGTCCATTTAAATTTTTGTTTTTTTTTTCGTGATTTTTAACCTCTATTCCTGCTTGGTCATAACTCAACAAAAAATAGTCTGAGGCTGTTAAAGTTTTTTTTACTTTTCTACCTGAGACAAGTCCCTCAGTTCAGGCTTAAAGACAATGTGAGTTTAAAAAATGCTAAATGAAAAATGTCACGAAAATTTATTTTGTATTGACGGAAAAGACGCTTTTCACAATTTCTTCTGACTCACCCTGCATATTTTACCAATATGCTTGTTTTGTAATGATACTTCCAACACGGTTTAATTAAGAACCAAAAATTAAACTTGACTTTTTCAAATTATTTTTAATACAATTAAATATTTTATTTTGTAAAAGACAGAAAGTATTTAGATGGATCTCTTAAAAGGGGATTTCTTTGAAAAATCCTCAGTGCACTTAGAGCACTTAGAGGATCCCTTTTAATATCTAATTGAATCCTTTTAACGCTAAAGAATCTGTACAAAATCCAATTATATATATCAGACATTAAATTTTTACTTTTAACGCGTAATTTGTCTTCGTGTAGAATAATGTGATCAATTAATGTATAGAGGATGGTATATCTTTTTTCAACCACTTTTTATATTATAATAACTTCTATTTTCTGTCATGATTTACCTTGTGTATTAATTTTATTTTAGTTTTGATTTGAACTACGTTTTACATTTTTTTTAGTTCTGAAGGTGGGGGGGGGGGGAATTAGAGGCTTTCTTTTTTATGACAAAGCTTTTAATTATTAATAGTATTTGAACGTCTTATCTCACCAGTCTCTCCATCAAACCTAAAGGGAGCGTTCGCGAAAAATGAAAGGGGTATAGGCTTACGACGAAAAATAAGCGCTTTTGATCGCTACTAATCTTACTTCTATCTGTTGCGTCTGTAAGGAGAAAACTGTTAAAAACGACTTATACTGAAGAACGTAACGTCCATACAAATTGAGAAAATTACAACATACGACTCGGATCGTAAAAAAATCCATTTAATTTCAAACAAATCATTCAGATATTACAACCTACAGTCATCGATTATTTTTCGACGCATTTCTATATAGTTAATATTTCATAATATTTTTTATTTGTTATGCACTTAAAACGCCGAAATAGTTGGCCGCCAGGTGTCTCTGCTCTCGATGCCTTGAATGATTTCACGTTGCAGAGACACCTAGCGGAAAAAAGTCGTTTTAAGTGCATTGCATATAAACAAATAACAAATATTATGAAACATTAACTATATTCGAATGCGTCGAAAAATAATCGATGTCAAAAGATTTTAATATTTCAATGATTTGTTTGATATTAAATTGATTTTTCTACGATCGTAGTCGTATGTTGCAACTATCTCAATTGGTATGGACACTAAGTTCTTCGGTATACGTCGTTTTTAACAATTTTCTCCCTATAGACGCAACAGATGGAATTTAAGATTAGCAGCGATCAAAATCGATTATTTATCGCCGTAAGCCTATACCCCCTTTCATTTTTCGTGAACACTCCCTTTAATACCCAAGATAGATTTCCAAGTCTCATATTATAAACACGACAGTTCAAAAGTTTTGATTTCTAAAAGGATTTTGATCCCAATTATATAATATCAAGAAACATTTGGCCAATATTGTTCCTCTTGTTGTTCAGGGAAGTTGCGAAACAAAGAGAGTCTATTCTTGAAGCTTTTGTTTTGGAAGAAATAAAAAAGAAAAGACTTGAGAAAAATCCCTCCTCCTCCTCAGCAAAGGTATTCTAAACAAATTATGTTTTATATTGTTCAAGAAATTTAGCTGGGAACTCTTGTATTGTGCATCGAGATCAATAATTGATCTCGATCCTTTGTTAATCTGCAGTTTAATCTGTGTTACATGCACCGCCTGGTAATCGTACCGTAGGAATAACCGAACTAATGAAGAGATTAAGCATTAAACCTCAAACTTAAAGTCCCCACAGTGGATATTGAGAGCAAGGGGATTAGGAGTAACTAATACAAAAGTTTAAAGCTCAGATTACTATTCTCTCCGTACCTGAACCCGAAATTGAGAAATTGTGAAAAGTAGGTTTACTTGAAACAGAAAGCTATTTTTCTAATTCGAAATATTACAGAAAAATAATTTAACCAGTCATACATTAACTACGCCTTGCTATTAATTCTACTTCTGATGCTGTAAACCTTTGATATAAAACTAATAATTGTATTGGTTAAAAAAGTCATAGTTCAAACTTTAAATTATTAAAGATGTACACCATATAAATCAGAGTCAGACGAATTTTCAACGCTTTATTCTAATCGTTTTAGGAAAACGCGTTTTTTGTAAAAAAAAAGTTTGTGGTAGATTTTACTGTTCAGATCTATCATCTAACCCTCATTTATTAAATCTGCCATTTAATTTTTTTTGTATTTTCGAAGGTGGAAAGTCCTGTGTTGGGTGCAAGGAATCGTATCTCCTTGAACCTAATACAGTATCCTAGTTCAGATGATCTAGATGATATTACAAGTAGTTCATTAAGTAATCTCAGGTAGTATACATTAGTTCGGATGATCTAGATGATATTACAAGAAGTTCTTTATAGTAATCTCAGGTACTGTACATTAGTTCGGATGATCTAGATGATATTTCAAGTAGTTCTTTAAGTAATCTCAGGTATTATACATTAGTTCGGATGATCTAGATGATATTACAAGTAGTTCATTAAGTAATCTCAGGTACTATACATTAGTTTGGATGATCTAGATGATATTACAAGTAGTTCATTGTTCATTATAGTAATCTCAGGTACTGTACATTAGTTCGGATGATCTAGATGATATTTCAAGTAGTTCTTTAAGTAATCTCAGGTATTATACATTAGTTCGGATGATCTAGATGATATTACAAGTAGTTCATTAAGTAATCTCAGGTACTATACATTAGTTCAGATGATCTAGATGATATTACAAGTAGTTCATTAAGTAATCTCAGGTACTGTACATTATGTTCAGATGATCTAGATAATATTACGTACAAGTAGTTCATTAAGTAATCTCAGGTAATATACATTAGTTCGGATGATCTAGATGATATGACATGTAATTCTTTAAGTATATCTCATGTACTGTACATTAGTTCGGATGATCTAGCTAGATGCTAGTACAAGTTGTTCATTAAGTAATCTCAGGTACTGTACGTTAGTTCAGATGATCTAGATGATATTACAAGTAGTCCATTAAGAAATCTCAGGTACTGTACTTTATTCACGAAATATCAAAGAGGAATTTAAAAAAAAGAAACCTTTAATCCATGCATTACTAAATTCAGGGGTTTAACTACACAAAAGTTTTGAATAGTTGATAATATACAAATTTTTAATATTTTTAAAATAATTATTTACAGTGAGACCCATTAAACTGTGCAATAGGAACGACTGTAGGACTCAAGTTATCATAAATAATTCAATAATTGTGCAGAATACACAGATGCATTTAGCTTAATATAGCTGTTTCAAGCTACTTGAAATAAACCCAAAAAGATTGCTCAAATGTCGTCTTCATATTTATTAGGTTAGATTTGGAGGATGTACACGAAGAATCTGATGAAGAACGAAAGGAAAATAAAATTGGATTTGCATATGCTTAATATCATGGTTAAAGCAGTTTTTTAAACATTCAGGGTTTTGAAGTATATAAACAATAACAGTAAAACCATTTTACAGTCCTATAATAAAGCCACACAATGCAAAGCGTAAGCTTTTCTAATGTTTATGATTTGATTTTGTCAAACTATTCATTATAAGATGACCCATGCAGACCCCAGCCTTGATATATTGGAGGAGAAAAATAAGAAGGAACTTAAAAGAACAATAACTTTCAGATCTATCCAGAGGTATACAATTTGGTCTATCAGGACAAGGACAAGGACAAAGGCTAGTATCAGGACAAGGACAAGAGCTTGTATCCAGACGAGGACAAGGGCTAGTATTAAGACAAGGACAAGAAGAAGAATAAGGACAATAACAAGGACAAGGACAAGGACAAGGACAAAGGCTAGTATCAGGACAAGGACAAGGACAAAGGCTAGTATCAGGACAAGGACAAGGACAAGGACAAAGGCTAGTATCAGGACAAGGACAAGGACAAGGACAAAGGCTAGCATCAGGACCAGGACAAGAACAAGGACAAGGACAAGGACAATGAAATGTGAAATTAAGTGTAAATGCAAAAAATTAAAATGTTGATTTTTTAGACATTCAAAGCTTAGTCAAGATATGCCTGAAATAACGGAAAGGTATTTATTTCATTAAATGATGTGTAATAGTTTCTTGGAGGACTGTAAACTAGTTTCTAGGAGAATTGTAAACTGGTTTCTGGGAGGAATGTAAACTAGTTTGATTTCTAGGAGGACTGTAAACTGGTTTCTAGGAGGACTGTAAACTGGTTTGTGGGAGGACTATAATCTGGTTTCTAGGAGGACTGTAAACTGGTTTCTGGGAGAACTGTAAACTGGTTTCTGGGAGAACTGTAAACTGGTTTCTAGGAGGTTTGTAAACTGGTTTCTAGGAGGAATGTAAACTAGTTTCTAGGAGGAATGTAAACTGGTTTCCAGGAGGAATGTAAACTAGTTTCTAGAAGGACTGTAAACTAGTTTCTAGGAGGACTGTAAACTGGTTTCTAGGAGGACTGTATTTTATTAAATTAAATGATGTGTACTAGTTTCTAGGAGAATTGTAAACTAGTTTCTAGGAGGAATGTAAACTAGTTTCTAGAAGGACTGTAAGCTAGTTTCTAGGAGGACTGTAAACTGGTTTCTAGGACGAATGTAAACTGGTTTCTAGGAGGACTGTAAACTAGTTTCTAGGAGGACTGTAAACTGGTTTCTAGGAGGACTGTAAACTGGTTTCTGGGAGGACTGTAAACTGCTGTTAAACTGGTTTCTGGGAGGACTGTAAACTGGTTTCTGGGAGGACTGTTAAATGATTTCTAGGAGGACTGTAAACTGGTTTCTAGGAGGACTGTAAACTAGTTTGTGGGAGAACTATAATCTGGTTTCTAGGAGGACTGTAAACTGGTTTCTGGGAGAACTGTAAACTGGTTTCTAGAAGGACTGTAAACTTGTTTCTAGGAGGACTGTAAACTGGTTTCTAGGAGGACTGTAAACTGGTTTGTGTAAGGACTATAAACTGGTTTCCAGGAGGACTATAAGTTGGTTTCTGGGAGAACTGTAAACTGGTTTCTGGAAGGACTGTGAACTGGTTTCTAGGAGGACTGTAAACTGGTTCCTAAGAGGACTGTAAACAGGTTTCTGGGTGGACTGTTAACAAAGTTTCGCCTAGGCAGCGCTTAGTGTGTTTACATTTTTCCCACAAACTGCAGTACACTTTATTTTATGGAAGTTTCTGTTATATTCCTTGATTCTAATTTTCTTTGAAGATGTGCGCGTATAGCATTTTTTCAAATTGTTTGTTGATCGTTCGTTAACGACCCATTTTGTCCTTTTTTTCAGTCGGTCAGTATAAATTTTAATTAGTTAGATTTCAGAATTGAAAGAACCTTCAATCAAATAGTTTTTTCCTTGAGATCGTTCGGTCAGTAAAATTGTTTGTTCATTAAAAAATGATCGTTTTTTACAGAAGTTTTGTTGAAAAATTCGTTCGTTTAGCAAAAAAACGATAGTTTTTCTCAAAAATGTGTTAGAAAAAAATTGTTAGTTCAGTAAAATAAAATATTTTTTTATAAGTTCATACGATTGAATGATTTAGAAATTGGTATTTAGGTCTGACAGATTAATAAAATGCGAAGGATCGGTAGCAATTTTAATTAGTTTTTTTCTCGTTCGTTTTGAAAAAAAAACATTTTTTAAATTTCTTTGAACGATCCAATACGTCACAACGAAATACATATTTTGTTTTGAAATATTTCGTTCTTTCACGAAAACAATGCCCATCTCTAATTATCTTCTGATTTGAAGTGAATCTGACCCGTTGCTAGAGAACTTGAGGTTAGACACTTTTAGTAGGAGCAGCAGCCGGTCATCTCTAGGAATCACAGGTATAAAAACATAAAGAAGAAAAAGTCTTCATATTATTAATCTTGATATCAGCGTGTCTAAGTTTATTGTCAATGTCTGTTTATTCAGGCAGAGGCAGCTTACGGGGGTGGGGCGTGGGAGAAAGAGGGGACGTTCCCCCTGGAAAAATTAGGCGTGGGCACCTTCTAGCCTAGGATTATGTCCATCTATATGTTATATATGTTATATATTTTGATAAATAATCAATCATGTCTAGGATTATGTCCATCTATATATTCTATATTTAGCTAATTAATCAATCATGTCTAGGATTATGTCCATCTATAAATTCTATATTTAGCTAATTAATCTATCATGTCTAGGATTATGTCCATCTATATGTTATATATGTTGATAACTAATCAATCATGTCTAGGATTATGTACTTCTATAAATTCTATATTTAGTTAATTAATCAATCATGTCTAGGATTATGTCCATCTATAAATTCTATATTTAGCTAATTAATCAATCATCTATATATTTTATATGTAGCTAACTAAACATATCTAGGCTTAGGCCCAACTATTGATATGATCTACTCCCCTTCAATATCCTTCTCCTCATCCTCTTCCATCCTCATTACACAAGAGAAGAAGGTAAATGTCGTCTTTAACACCAGAAGGGATGATCCTGCGCTCAGATAACATTTTTTTTACAATTATTTAATAAAGCGAACGAAAAATGTTATTGTTAACTTATTTGTTGTGTTCTGGTGAAATAAAAGAAGTTACGCTCTTACTTAGAAAATATACAACCTGAACACGTCTCATTGTTATCAAACAATCACCAAATTTGTCTCTATGATGCTGCACTCTCGGTTTAAAAATGTTACCTAGCCGGTGTCTCCCTTTAACAATGTCCAAAACAATAGGACATTGGCTAAAATTTACCCTTTTTTGGTTTAGGTTGGCGGGGGAGGTGTACTGAGTACAGCTGGAAATGCCCCAAGAGTACAATATCTTAGACCGTACTTAAATACACCGTTAGATAAAACCCCGACACTCACGGTTATAGGTAAAAATTAAGGTGTTATCGAATTTCTTTTGCTTTTCGGTCGTAGAGAAATGAACAAGCTAATTATTTTTATTAAATAACAATTTATAGGTTCTGTAGGTTAGTAAGAGAAGAATATAATATTTTAATTGCTGAATTTTTGCTAAAAATATTGAAAAAGGATGTCCAATTTTTCTTTTTTATCACAGAAGTTTGAGACATTTGCGCGGAGCCCCAAATCATTTTCAGGGTTTTATTTGCTAAATTTCTTGTTTCAAAAAATTAAAAAGAACGAAAAAACTTTTGCTGTCAAAGTTTTCTTTTTTTAGATGACCAAAATAATTTTGTTAACACAAGTCAGGTATGTTTGCGGGGAGCGCCATAAAAAATTTCTGGATTTTACTTGATAAATTTTGGCGTAACATTTATTAAAAATGATGAAAAAACTGGCCTTTTAATTTAAACTTTTAATTTTGTTTCCCCACATCATATAAAATCATTTGATAAATGAGGCCCCCCGAGGGGGGAGGGAGCACGCGTGGGGGAGGGGCACGTGCACCCAGTCCCCTCCCCCCTTGTGCGCCCCTGCCTGTATAGTAACGCGTTGCTAATTAATAAGAAGGCAAAATAAAAATATAAATCGAGTATCAACAGTATCTATAGTGAGAACCAGAACAATGTAGAATAGTCAGACGACATTAAAGCACTATTTAATTTTGGTTCATGTTATTACAAAGCCAATTGTTTTAACAGTTACATATTAAATCACTTATTCAGTAAAATGGGTTTGTTTACACTGCACAATGGCTGTGTTTCATGTTCACTAGACTATTTAAAGTCATAACTTGAGTTTTAAAGTCGTCTTCCTTTTCCAAAGTTTTCTGGTTCTCATTGAAAACGTATTTTTTTCCATGATAAGTACAGAATTAAAGCCTTATAAGATCAAAGATTCATTATTGATTTAGTATATTCACTTCAATTTTGGGGTGTGGGTGTAGGACGTCCCTAAAAGAATGATTTGATTTGATTTGATTTAGCCTAGTGAGATATGATAACTTTTAAGTTCAATATTTTAGTATAAGTAATTATACACGCTTATTAGCCATAACTTTACAACAACCTCGGCATCTTTCATTAATTTTCAAATCCTTTTGTCTTTGCAACCTGATAGTGATGTCGTATAGACTTTTGATATTTCAAACTGCGAATTCTGCGAGATCAAACATCCATGGTTGCAATATAATAGGTTTACAATAATATCAGGGATTAGAAATTTTTTGTATCCTGAGCTGGGAACTTTAGAATGGATAACCTTTAATCCCAACTACTTAATCCTAATATCCACTGCGGAAACTTTTAATTTTAGTCCCTAATCCACTCTTTTTCTCTCTCTTTGGATATCCGTACATCACTTTAGTTTCAGTAGAAGTAAATATTTCCATTTACTGTTATAGCGCCGATATAAGGATTTATCTCTAATTGGATAATGAGCTATAAAGATATATAGATGTTACCGCCATACTTTTTCTATTGGTTCAGAATAGACACCAAACACATGGCTGAACCCTGATTGGATCAGGCACTAATGGACTTGGTATACTAGAGTGACATTATTTTCTCCAATGAGAGTGCAGGAATATAGTTCGTAAATTATATTGACCAATGACAGCCTTGAAAATAAATTCTATCCCATGAGAGAAGGTTTACAATATTATCAGAATTAGATTTGCAATTCCATTATTTTGAATATTTTAGATTTCAGTGAGATGAGTAGACCTAAACCTAAACCAACTATGGTTAAGAAAAGAAGGAAGAGAATAGGAGAAAAGGTTGGAAAATGTAGAATAAATGTAAAACTTAATGTTTGACCTGTGTTCTATTTCAGGCGGTGACAAAGGAAGAATTTTTCAATCGTCTGTATGCAAGCTAATTAAAGAAGATAAACTGAGCTTTAATAATTAAATTAGTCTAATTTTTAAAAAGTTTGAAAATCTAGTAAAAAAAATCTTTAAGATCTTAAAACATCTAGAAATCTTTTAAAATGTAGAAAGATTGAGATCACCTTTAGATTTAATAAAGTATTTTCATAAACTGAAAAGAGTAAAAATAAAATAGAATTATTTATCTATTTATCTATTTAGCTCAGACAGAGATCAAAACCCCTTTTCTATTTTTGCAAACACTCACTTTTATTTTTAAATCGCCAAAATCTGCCGTTAAAACTAATCCATCCATCAAAAGTAAAACAATGAAACAAAATTATAATGTCCTTTTCTTAGCTTGTTTATTATCGATGATAATGAGTGTTTTAATAAATCAATGACACAATTTATAAACAATTCAACGCCTGGAAAACTATACTGGGTTGTGTAAAAAGTGGCCTGTGTATTTCATGGCTTTATATTCATTTTTCCAAAAAGCAAATTCTTTTGAAGTTATTGTTAATCATTGGCAATAATTAATATTCATCGAATAATTATCAAAAATGACATTATACAAAAATAATTCATTGAATTCCTAAAAATGTACTACAAAAGGCAAAAGATATAACTTTAACATGTGTTACTAAATGCTAGGCTATATAAAATACCCCAATTTTTTACAAGCAAAAAAAATATTTTTTTTTCTCCCGCACGCACATCTGCCCCTTTAGTAAAAATAAATTCAGCCTATATGAAGCATAAAGTCAGACCGCGTCAACCTTGTTGCACCGGCTAGTCCTGTCCATAGAGCTAGGTAAAGTACAAACTGGGAACGGAAAGGTTGGCCCGGCTCGGATATTCAAATGTACTACGGCTGCCCGTGCCCGGCATGCATTGTTAGCTGTTACTTTATATAAACTAATTTCTTAATCTTAATCTAGTTGAATCAAAAAAGAATATTTTTTTCAAATGTATCATTGCTTGATATTAAAGGTTTTGAATGTTTACCAAATATGTGTGCAATGACTGCAATCTGTACATTAAATATTAAATAAATAATTGGCTGTGATATATCAAATATTTTTTTTAAACTAAATATTTTTATTTTCCGTTCTGTTTTACATGTTAACATTTATATTACAAAATATAATGTATATCATACTGGTTTAGGCACGGATTTTGTCTTAACATATTTAATCTGATGTTCTAATTAGTATCTGGTTCATGAGGAATATGATAAATAACCTTACGGTTTTACAATTAAATAGAATTTTCAGTATATTACTTCTTTTATAAAGATTGAAATTTTTACAGCAATGACGACAATTTTTAGACTTTAGCATAATTCTTGATTCGCATCAGAGACGACATTTGCCAAAAAAGAGAAGCTCAATTGATCCAGTATTGATAGACTCGTAACGCATATGAATATAAGTTGGAAGCCAATTAGGAACAATTTTCCTTGGCAATAAGTGTTGAGAAAGCTTATAAGAAGCAATCTGTTATAAGAAGCAATCCGTTAAAGAAGCAATCTGTTATAAGAAGCAATCCGTTATAAGAAGCAATCCGTTATAAGAAGCAATCTGTTATAAGAAGCAATCCGTTATAAGAAGCAATCCGTTATAAGAAGCAATCCGTTATAAGAAGCAATCCACAAATATTAAGAAAGATTTTAACAAAATGTTTAGCTTAAATGGACTGTAAAGGATAAATGATAAGGGGTATAGGCTGAAACCCGAGAATCTCAGAAGTTTAACGATACATATAAGACTGATCTATCTGATATTCCTGCCTCGAGAAATTAACAAAAAACTGTACCAAACATTGATTTTCTAATCCTTATATATTTGCAACCCAATGTCGTAGACCTTAGATATTTCAAACTATTAAATCTGTTAGATCAAATAATCTAAGTCTGAAATATTAAAGGTTTACACCATCAGGTTATAAAGATATAAGGATAATAAAATTTGAGTTTGTGGCAAAGACTCAATTCCTTTATAAGAAAATTCATATATATATATATATGCAATTTTGTATAAAAGTTGTTGTTACGCAACTATGGCAATTTTCCTAAAGTCCTAAAGATAAATGAGTAACTACCGTGCCGTATTTCGTTGGGCCTGACCGTAAGCTCCTCTACTCTCGCTCCTTCTCATAGTAAATCAAAGACAGGATAGCTTCGAGTTTTATTAAGGCTGGGTGCTTCAGTCTGCCAATAAATATATATTTTAGACTACAGAAAAGCTTTGTATAGTTTGTATTCATCCAATATATAAATCATCCTATCATACTATTCATCCAGTAAAAACTGTAGCCGAAGCTAAAAGAACGTAAATATATCATACAAAACATATAAAAAAGAGTTTAATAATCGAATAAACATATTTACCACAATAGTCCTCCGATACTAGCACGATAAATCAGCATAAAAGATATATATCTAACTACTTTCTAATACATATGCCGGTAAACTGATCTAACGCATGAGTTTTAGCGCATGCTTAATGCAATAAACAATTTGTCAGTAAAAAACAGGTTCAGTTTTAGCTTCTTTCCCTCAGCAACAATCATCAGAATACAGGGATAAATACAGGACCAATTCATAGACTTTGTACGCATGCGTGAGCCCGCGTAACAGATGTAGTATTAAACAGATCATATATTCAACAAATACGCAACCAATCTGAAAATGACGATATCCCATATATTTTTATTTTGCATTTTTAATAGATATAATTTATAATATTATCACATATAGTCCGTATAGTCTGTATTATGTCACAATAACTTCAGCCAATGGCAGTGCAGTATCGTTGTCACGTGATACAGACAGAAATCAATTGACCAGTATAGTATTGGGATATAAATAAATTTTTTAAAGAAAACAAAATGTGCATTAAAGGTTTTTTTTTAAAAAGGGAATTGTTTTGTTTTTGAACTTTTTAAGCATTTGAAAAACTCATTTTTTGATCTCAACAGGAAAGTATCACAAACCACTAATCAGCCTTTTATGGGACCCGGATATAAAGAGAATTAATAAATGTTAATCCATGAATACATGTTAATCCATGAGTAAATGTTGATCCATGAATATATGTTGATCCATGAATATATGTTAATCCATGAATAAATGTTAATCCATGAGTAAATGTTGATCCATGAATAAATGTTAATCCATGAATATATGTTAATCCATGAATAAATGTTAATCCATGAATAAATGTTAATCCATGAATAAATGTTAATCCATGAATAAATGTTGATCCATGAATAAATGTTAATCCATGAATAACTGTTAGTCCATGAATATATGTTAATCCATGAATAAAACTAGCAAATTTATTCTCGTCATGGTCTGGGTTGCTTGGTTTAGCATGAATGCCAAAATTGCAGTAGTCTAGGAAATAAATCAACAAACAGAAAAAAATCAGTGAACAGCGGACAAAAAGTCGTCTTTGCTCAGACTATGATAAAAATGTAGCTGCCGGGCTTTGAAAATATACAGTTAACCCTAAATGTGCCACACATCGAAAGAATTTATCAAATGCAAAAATCAGTATTTGCGAAAATAAATAATTAGCCATGAATATGCGGAAACAGTTTGAAAGAGTTCGATATAATCTTTTAATTAAAAAACTAAATATCTGCAACATTCCATTTTTAGAAAGTAAAGAATACGACATTTGGTGAATTCTTTCAGTGTAGGGCTTATTTAGGGTTTAACTGTAAGAAAATATATAAACATTTTGGGCACATATTTTCTAAGTTTAAGACTTATTAACGATCTAAGGATCTATATATGAATATTGTTCTGGTTGATTCACGAGAAGAGGACTTTACGGCTGTTAACCCTATTCCTGCTGGGGGGGGGNCTGTTGAAATTTTCTGACTTTTCTTACATACCCAAAGCCCTCCCTTTAGGCCTAAAACTGGGCTTTAATACTAACTGCCTGAGT
Source organism: Eurytemora carolleeae (assembly GCF_000591075.1). NCBI lineage: Eukaryota > Metazoa > Arthropoda > Copepoda > Calanoida > Temoridae > Eurytemora > Eurytemora carolleeae. The sequence goes on along the minus strand of NW_019396319.1, from coordinate 104,692 downwards.
CCTCAGGCACACTGCCTGAATGTCTGCTTTTCAATTCAATTTTCGCAAATTTGCAATTTTCTTTTGCAGATTCTAAAAGTAGAGCACAAGAGCTTTCTAATAATGTATCATTTGTCATATTTGGAAATAAAACATGGATTTAGAGGGGGGGTCAAATTGACCCCCCCCCCCCCAGCGTATCCTGGTTTTCAAGTACCCCAGCAGGGATAGGGTTAATGAAGAAATAATCCTTTAATCATTTTATTGTAAAGTCAAGAATCTTATTTGAGAAAACTAAATGCTGAAAGCTTTAATTAAGAACAATAATTTATATAAATTGTAGAGTCCGAAGATTTGTATAAAATGAGCCTAAAAATATCGAATATATTTATGGGATATGAAACTAATATCCTGTTAGCTCCAGGTTGTGCACTCAAGGTTTATTTTAAACCCAGATTTAATCTCGTGCTGTTACCTGTTCTACCTGAACTCTGAACTATTAATATAAAAAGGTGATAAATTGAGGAATTCCAGTCAATAACCTTCCTGATCAACTCATCCTCCACGAACCTGGTTATCCCCCCCAGGACGGATGGATTTGTTCCTCTACGCTGAGCTGCTGCTCTGATCTTCATCTAGCTACAATGTCTCCGCTGTAAAAAAAACATCCGCCGTAGTTGCGATCTCTTCGCCGTAGCCGATTTTCGAACAAAATATAAAATTTAAATAAATTTATGTTTGCCCTAAAATCACACACATTTTACAAATTCCGTCTAGTGATTCCCTTCAGTAAGTATTGATGCGAACTTTTTACTATTTATACGAATAAATATTATTTTATGATATGAAATGAATCAGTCGGGTGGAACTCTTCAGGTTCAGGTTCATCACTCAGAGCAAACTCAATACCAGCATTAGTCATATCAGGTCCAGCAGCAGGAGCAGTCTATTCCAGTATAGAGACATCATTAACATGATTTCAATTCGTGTAAGAAAAGAATATTCTTTTTAAAAAAATCCATATTCCTTGGAAGTCAATTAAAAATCTATTTCTGGGTCTTGTTTTCAAAATATGTGCCTTCCGTTACAGATCTTTTTTGGGTCTTTTTTTGTCTATATTTTTTCTTTCAGGATAAAAAGTGGACCCAAGAAGATATAAATGCAAAAAACGACATTAAAAAAAAACAACAAAAAAACGATGCAAAAACGATCGGTTTTTGATTTTTTTTTAGAATAAAGATATTGCAAATTTCAATAAAGCAAACTTTAACATAATATAGTTTTGAAATATTTTTTAAAACGATCCAAAAGGATCAACAACTCTGAGTCCAGTTAGAAAGCTTAGTTTTACACGTCCACTTGAGGTTTTTCAAAGAGACTCAAAGAGACTGAGTATGTTTTTTATTGTAAATCAGGCATTGCTGTCTTAAAATTACGCTTACAGTGCCTGTAAACATTTTCTCCAAGTATGTCCCTTCTATACCCCGTCCATGTGGCAGGTTTGTGTTGTGCTACTGAGTTTGACTGTATGCCGGGGGCAAATAATCAACCCTTTCTTAAACCAGGGGTAAGTAGATATTTAAATAAAATAAGAGAGCTTATCTCAGAACATTCCGAGGTTTCGAATATAAATAAGTATATGTAAGTAATTTATCTTAAGAATTTACGTAGATTAGACACCAATTCAACAGTACAGAAACTGTGTCATGGGACATTGCATGCTATCGTGATGTATGAAAACAATTTGTACTGCAAAAATAAAAAAAAAACTCTTGCGGAATAGGTTGTTTATAACTGGATTTTAAAACATTTTATCCCATATAATATCTATAAGCTGTAATTAAGCAAACTTTTTTATCTTTGCATTACAAATTGTTTAAAGATGTACGCAATAGCATTACACAAATTTACTGCACAGTTGATTAATGGTGTTTAATCTTACCAATATACATAAGTTGTATAAATCTATGCTACAGGGTGTCCCACGAAACATGACAGTTGGGAATAGTTTTGAATATCTTCTTCCATACACTGTATTAGATATTAAAGACTTTTTGCTTTTTATTAAGTTTAAAAACTTTAATCAAAGTTATTTTACTTAGAAATCAATTTAACTATAATATGGATGCTTAAAATATTTATTATTATTCTCTTTGGTAACAAACAACTTGAAATATTCTGGAAGAAGACATTTGAAACTATTCACCAACTGTCATGTTTCGTGGGACACCCTGTATGTACAGAATAATAATAGATACGTTAATTATCGTTGTTATAGTTTAATTAAATACGATGGATTAATTTTTCCGAATAAAACTTTTAGAATCTAAAAGTTCACGGAACTCTCAAATTCTAAATGTCTATTATAATTTTACTAGTAATTTGTTCACAAAATAGTTTACCAAAAATGCACAAATTTTTCCACAGAGGCTGAGCAAACCATTCTGTACGTTCTTATAATTTTAAAAATCTTTTTGATTTAAAAAAAAAAAATCCGAGTAGATAATTAATGGACGTTTTATGATCCGTAAAGAAAATACGGGGAATATAAACATGTAAATCTGCAATTTCATATTTTCTGTCAAATCATATTTTCATAAAAAATTATGTTTTCTGGAGAGACTGACCAGAACTAATGCAACGATCTTTTTAAAATTTTAATACGAACTAGGCCTGGTTATAGTTTCCTGAAAATACAGCCAGTTCTATAAAAATGAGGGCGCATTGTTGAAGATCAAATCTGCTCAAAACCAGTTTGTGTGCCAAATAAAACGGAGGCAATTTTTAACATTTATGAAGATATCTAAATAATTTGTTTGCTATAAACCAAACGTACATATGTGTAGACAACCTTAATTCTTTAATAAATGTAATCCATAATGATTAAACGTTTGCTGCACCAGAATCATAAATTACAGAATTTAAAAAAGAACACCCTGTATAAAGGTGAATCAAATTTTGCCTACTTTTATTTGTGCAATTAGGATTTTAGAAGAATATTGCAAAGTCTAAATAAAAACAAACAAACATAATGTACAAGTTTTAAACCTTTCAAGTTTTAGTAAAAGTTTAAAAAGAAACGATCCAAAAAAATTTAACAACATTAATTATAGCTGTTTTCTTATCATCGGTGTTCGGACCCTCCTAAATTTCTAGGCATGCAAAATGAAAATGTCAGAACCAATTTTTATTTGAACAGATAAAAATTAGATGTAAAAAACACCAAGATGTGCAGTAAAAACCCCAGAAAACTGTGGAATAGGAAGACGACCGCATAGCATTAATCAAGTGTATTTGACGCTGTTATACAAAGCAAATAGTTTTACATCCCTCCTAAAGTGAAATGGTCTGTTTACACTGAACAATTGCTTTGTCTCATGTTCATTGGACTTTTTAAAGTCTTAACTTGGGTCAAAAAGTAATTTTCCTATTCCAGAGTTTCCGGTATGGTTTCCGGTATGGTTTCTGGTATGGTTTCCGGTATGGTTTCCAATATGGTTTCTGGTATGGTTTCCGGTATAGTTTCCGGTATAGTTTCCGGTATGGTTTCCGGTATAGTTTCCGGTATAGTTTCCGGTATGGTTTCCGGGATGGTTTCCGGTATAGTTTCCGGTATGGTTTCCGGTATGTTTTTCTGGTATGGTTTCCGGTATGGTTTCCGGTATGGTTTCCGGTATGTATATTCTACAAAAATAACAATGTGAAATTTCGATTTTTCGGTATTTTTTAAAGTTTATTCATTTTATCTTGATCGGCTTTACCCTTCCTGGGTCATTTTCTACAAAGATTTGGACCTGATCAGTTTCGACATTTTGACACAAACAAACACGGTACAAACCTACATAATAAGAAGCACTGTTAAACGAAAAATGACTGAATAGAATTTAATTTGAATTTGATTTATAAAATATTTAGATCTTCGTTTTTGGATTTCAACGTACTCAACTTCTTTAATCCTCCGAAGGTAAATTTATATAAATTGCAAAAATCAAATTTTAAAAGAAATTTATGAAATTTGTTTGTTTCATTTTTTATAAACATAATTTCAGCTTTGCTTTAAATCAGAATTTTAAAACAAATTTAGGTAAAATTATAATTTTTTTCAGGGTTAGATACACAAAACATACTTTACATTTGAGTGTTCTTTTAATTTAATAAACATTTCTAGGACCAAATATAATTAATTGGAGAGGTCTCTGAACTACCTACCTCTGGTTCATATCCTGAATCACCGGTTCACTCTCCAATTTCGAATTACCAAAATTAAGAATAGAAATAGTTGATCCGATTTTATTGATATAAACGCTTACAACTGTATATACATAATGTAGCCTGGAAGTGGATTAAATAGAATAGAACTGGTTGAACCGATTGTATTGACATAAATTCTTAATATTGAATGTATAAATAATCTGGCCTGGAAGTGGATTGAATAGAATAGAACTGGTTGAACCGATTGTATTGATATAAACGCTTACAACTGTATATAAATAATCTAGCCTGGAAGTGGATTGAATAGAATAAAACTGGTTGAACCAATTTTATTGATATAAACGCTTACAACTGTATATAAATAATCTAGCCTGGAAGTGGATTGAATGTTTCCGGTATGGTTTCCGGTATGGTTTCCGGTATGGTTTCCGGTATGGTTTCTGGTATGGTTTACGGTATGGTTTCAGGTATAGTTTCGTTGAGAAAATGTTACTCATGCTGTAATAAATTTAGTATGAATATGTTTTGTTTTCAATTGTTTTGATGAAAATATCCTTCTTTTAACAAAAAAATTAAAAATCCATGCTCAGGAATTTAAACTTTAAGAGAGTTATTTCAGATTGAAAATAATATACTTTCAATATTCAAGCATTTTTGCAATCTTGTAAAAACAAATTGCTATTTCTCGTAATATTTGTAGCTCTTAAATGCATAAAGGTAAACATTTTTTGTGTGTATATTCTTACGAACTAACAATGTCAAATTTCGATTTTTCCGTTTTTATTATTTGATTTTTCAGTATTTTTTAAAGTTTATTCTTGATCGGCTTTACCCTTCCTGGGGTCATGTTCTACAAACATTTGGGCCTGATCGGATTCGACATTTTTACACAAACAGACACGGTACAAACCTACATTTAGTGTACTGTTCCGTTTCACCGTCTAATGGCTGTAGTTGCTCAAATGTTGGGACAGTACTTCAGATGAATTGGAATTTTCAGTGAGATTTGAAAATTAAAACTTTTCAACCTCCTAATAATGAGAAGCACTGTTAAACGAAAAATGACTGAATAGAATTTAATTTAAAATTGATTTATAAAATATTTAGATCTTCGTTTTTGGATTTCAACGTACTCAACTTCTTTAATCCTCCGAAGGTAAATTTATATAAATTGCAAAAATCAAATTTTAAAAGAAATTTATGAAATTTGTTTGTTTCATTTTTTATAAACATAATTTCAGCTTTGCTTAAAATTAAGATTTTCAAACAAAATTGGGTATTTTTTTCAGGGTTAGCTACCCAAAACATACTATTTATGAATATTTCAGTACATTTAAGTACATTACCGAAACTAGGAATAGAAATAGTTGATCCGATTGTATTGATATAAACGCTTACTATTGAATGTATACATAATCTGGCCTGGAAGTGGATTGAATAGAATAGAACTGGTTGAACGGATTGTATTGATATAAACGCTTACTATTGAATGTATAAATAATCTAGCCTGGAGTAAGATTGAATAGAATAGAACTGGTTTAACCGATTTTATTGTTATAAACGCTTACAACTGTATATAAATAATCTAGCCTGGAAGTGGATTGAAAAGAATAAAACTGGTTGAACCGATTATAACAGGAAGATTTCTTCTGAAGCATTATCAGTACGATGGTCTAGAGGATGTTTTGAAAGCTCAAGGTGATCAATAAATATTTTAATCAGTTATTATTTTTCAATTCTGATTTTAATTTTAAGTGTAAGTCGTGCAATTAACATGAAACATAGTAATTATGCATATATGGTGTTCATGTTCCCATCTCACTTAATAAGTTGATTTTTAATTGCTACCATATTGTGAACAATATCAAATAACCATTTAGAGACCTGAAATTCATACAGTGGTACGGGATCTAAACTATAAAATTCAAACCCCTATATCTATTCAAACTCAAGTTAAACACAGTCAAGAAAGGAATTGAATTGAGTCTTTGCCACACACCCAAATTTTCTTATCACGTTATCTTTGCCGCCTAATGGCAAAGATAAAAAAATCAGAGTTTGTGGCAAAGACTCAATTCCTATATTTTCTCGTTTAAAAATTGGTTTTTAATAAAATGTATCCATATTTCCAGGTTTGAGTGAGGATGCAATCAGAACCATTCGTGATGCTTCCTACATCAAATAACCATTTAGATACCTAAAATTCCAGTGTTACGGGATCTACACTATAAAATTCAAACCCCTATGTCTATTCAAACTCACACTTAGTAAACAAAGGAATTGAATCGAGTCTTTGCCACAAACCCAAATTTTCTTATCACGTTATCTTTGCCTAATGTAAAGATAAAAATCAGAGTTTGTTGTAAAGACTCAATTCCTCTATTTTCTCGTCTAGAAATTAGTTTTTAATAAAATATATCCATATTTCCAGGTTTGAGTGAGGATGCAATCAGAACCATTCGTGATGCTTCCGTCGTAGTATCTGTCAGCTTAAAGGAGAATGATTTGTCTAATGAGAATATGAATGACAACTTTGATTATTATGCTGAACCTGAAGTTCAAACAAGGCGAGGATCTAATGCTTCAGTTGAGAAGGCGGAAGAGATTACTATAACTACTGAGGATGGAAACAATGATGATTCGATCACACTGATTCCTGGAACTGAGATCAATATTACCAATCCTATCAATAGGGAACTTACCTCGGTAATATAATTATTACTCTTCCTGCGCTTAATCTTTTTAACATAACAAAACAAGTTGATGGGTCTTTAAATCCAAAAAATAGGACTTGAGTCTTTGCCCCAAACTCGAATCAACTCAATGTCGTAAACCTTAGATGTTTCAAATTAGAATTTATGTTAGATCAGATAATCTAACTTTATCAAAGTTTAACACTATCAGGTTGCAAAGATATTTGAATTCAAAAATTTGGCTTTGTGGCAAAGACTCAATTCCTTTAAACTGGTAATATCAACATCGTCTTCCTAGTCCACAATGTTGTAAGTCCCAATGTGCTAAAAAAACACTTTATTCTATTATTATCCTTAAAATATGGGTTTTCTACCTACAGTTTTTTAGAATTTGGTTTGAAAGATTAAGAAATCAAGAATAAATAGACGTTACACTACATTTTTTTCATTCAAATCTTGGCATTTATGAAAATAAAAGACCCTATTGCATGTGAACAATTACAAATATTTAAGTTGAATATTTAAAATATCGTCATTTTAATCAACTATCGATATTTTGGAGGCTTAAAATTCCAGAATTATTTAAGAAAAGTCTTGAACACCACAAGACCACAACGAAGGAAGGCAATAAGTACAAACTCAGAATTCCTTATCCCTACATCTTTGCAACCCAATGTTGTAGACCTTGAACATTTCAAACTAAAAATTATGTTAGACCGAATAATCTAAATTTGAAACATCAAAGGTACAATCAGGTTGCAAAAATATACAGATTAGAAAATTTTAGCTTCTGACAAAAACTCAATTCCTTAAATTTTTATTCTGTATTTCCTTTTCAACTCGGGCTGGGTAATAAATGAGATGAAGAGAGATGAATAAATGATGATGATGATGATGACGATGACAATGATGATGATAATGATGATGATGATAATGATGATGATGATGATAAGGATGAGGATGATGATGATGATGATGATGATGATGATGATGATGATGATGATGATGATTTGAATGATGAGGATGATGATGATGATGATGATGATGATGATGATGATAATGATGATGATGATACCCAAATGATGCACTTTATTCCATTCTTTACATAGGTGAGATCTGTGATCTTATCTCCGACTATGATCCGAACCCTCTCTGAAGGTTTGAGATCTGGAAACATTGAAATCAAAACCTGGTCTTTCCATCCTACTGGAGTAAACCTGGTAGGTCTAACCTAGACTTTAAGGGATTGTACCTGTAATTTAAAGATTACCCTATCTGAAGAAGTGCATGACAAATTTACAATGATACCCTGTAAACCTTGATCTGATCAATAATGTGGAAGATATCATCAGTGTGTCTGTAGCACAAGTTACTTCACATAACGATAATAATCAATGTTATAAGGAGAAAATGGATATCTGCATTCTTGATGAGACAAAACTTTAAGGGTACTGTTGTCAATCGGTCAAGCCCATCAATAACCGGTTACAATCGCAATAACTTGTCCATTCCACCCTGTAAACCCTAGCTACGCCGTAAGAATTTTTTTCCTTATGTTTTTTTACGACGATTTTATTTTATCACGTTTTTATCCTTTATCTTTCTTTTAGAAAACTGAGGTCATTAAAAAGAACAATCTGTTCCCAACAGTCGGAAATCAGGTTAAATCAGAGTTTAAACATACACTTTTTAAAAGAATTAATTTCCTCTTTATTTATAAAACAAACCCTTTTTTGTTCGAGATAGTAAAATGTTCAAAATAAACTTGTTTCATATATTTTTATGTTAAAAATTATTTCTCAATCTGCTTTATACTTCTTTCTCTCCTCATTAATTTTCAATAATAAATAAAAACAGAACAGCAGAAGGAGCACAGAGTTAGAAATAAAAATATTGGAAATACAAATGAATTGAGCTTTTGCCACAAACTCTGATTTTCTAACTGTATCTTTGCAATTGCAGCCCCATGTCGTAGACCTTAGATTTAGAATTCTTTTTAATAAAAAGAATCTAAGTTTGAAATATCAAAGGCTTACATCATCAGGTTTCAAATAAACAGTGATTAGAAAATTTGAGTTTGTGGTAAAACTTTTATTTAAGATAACCCTATATTCGAACACTCGCGATTTTTTTCTAATCTTTATATCTATGGAGCCTGCTCTCGCAGACTTTTGAAATTTCAAACTTTAAGTTACAATAATTCAATAATAAAAAGNCTAGTCCTATTGAGTGTCTGTTTTATTTACCCAATGTCCAGGCGATACAGTTCAAGGTTGACCCGGTTCGAAAATTCAAATGTACTACGGCTGCCCGTGGTTTCAATTAAAATGAAAATAAAATTGAAATTAACTTTATAACTACACAAACGTTTTATAAAATTACCTATAACACAATTATTTTGGCACGACGCGTTATACAGTTTTTGGACTTAAGTTTTCTCTATATCTCAAAGGTTCTCGCCTTTTTGGATTATATTTTGTCCCTTGCTAAAGCTCGGAACAAAATTTAATCGAAAAGGGGTTGAACCTTATCGATAAAGAGAAAATTTCTGTCCAAAAACTATATAACTGCGAACCAAAATAATAGTGTTATAAATAGTTATTAACATTCTTATGACCATTTTAGGAATCAAACTTGTTATTTAAACTGTGAAATTTTATTGGACTTATTCTCATGTTTTTAGCTCTACAAAAGCTAGAAGATCTTATAATATTGTAAACCTCCCTAGCCAACTTAATTCTACCTTGATCTGAGATATCTGTAAATTGACTATTTTCATGTACATTGTACAATCCCTCTAAAAGTTTACAAAATAAAGGAAGGTATCGAACACGAACTTAAATTTATAAATTAACTTGAAGTAACGTTTATCCCTATAATATTTATATTTAGATCTACGTAAGAGTGGATGAGAGGAATAATCCAAAACAGCTGAAACTTGGTTGGATCTAGTTAGATAATCCTCTTAAAATAAAAACTTTCTCAATTTTTATACAATAAATATATTTTCTTTGGAACTGATTACTGGCTAAAAACTCAGTTTATTTTTTTTGAAAAAATAAACTTTGACAACTGACTTCATCTAGAAAAGTTAATCGTTTGAAATATTTCACGTCTACGACAACAGATTACAATGATATAAGGATTTGAAATATTTAACGTCTACGATATCAGGTTACAACGATGTAAGATTTAAAATATTTAAGGTCTTCGACATCCGGTTCAGGTACCAATAGTATAAGAATTTGAAAATTTTATTTTGTTTCGATAAATATGTGAAATTGTCTTGATAATAAATAAAAAAAGTGGATTAAGAAAGGGTTGTAGATTTTAGAAGTTTTCTAAAAAAAATTCATATTTAATAAAAAAGTTGAGTCTTTGCTACAAGCTCAAATTTTCTTATCCTTATATCTTTTCAACATGATGGTGTGGTAATGATTTCAATTTATAATTACTTTGCCTGTACTTATATTTATCCTTGAATGAATCCTGTAATCCCGCAATATATTTAGATGTCGTCTTTGTTACGCCGAGCTATTCTTAAGCCGCCAAGCCTTATTTGACATAAATGACGGTTTTGTTAAAATCTTCAGGTGCAAAGCATGTTCATACAAAAAAATTATCAGTTTTAATTTCTGTAAAGCTAAGAAATTTCAGCATAATTTCATAATTTCATCAATTGGATCGCATGTGGTTAGGGATGGATCGTTTTCATTTTTTTTAAAAACAATCGTTTAGTTTAATAACGACAAATAAAAATGATCGTTATAATTAAAAAAGGGAGTTTTAAAAACTATCGTTTTTGAAAAGTTCGTCGTTTCGTTAACAAAAGTAGGTCGTTTTTAATGATGATTGTTAACGACGACCTTTCGTTAACCACCGTTAAGACAAAATCATAAATTCATCTTACTGAAAAAAAATTTAAATTAATTGTCATAAAACTCAAATTAATGAGCAAACTTTTAATTTTAAAAAACTGATAGTTTTTCCGGGTTTTAAAAGTTGAAACGAGCAGTTCTAAAAACGAAACGATCGTTTCTGGAATAAAAAGCACATAAAAATGGTTGGGGTATACAAGCTAGACCCTACCCCGTTTTATGGTTAAACGGGAATAAATTGATAAAGGAATCTGCTGACCTAATCTTTAATATATTATATTACAGATCTAGACAATGAAAATAAAATTGCTTCCAAGATAGAGCGAGGAATAAATCTCAGAAAAATACTAAAATGAAAATACAAATATACAACTGTGTCCGAATTTTATGAATTTAAACCGCGTCTCAAATCACCCAAAAAACGGTTTCAATCGAGGGCCGGCTTAAATCTTGAAAAACTTAATAAAATTTTAAGTGAAACCAACCATATTTGAGCCGCGGTTTAAATTTAAGCCGCCGCTCAAATTCTTTAAATTTGGCCTCTGGTTACTAAAAAAGGATAGTATGTGAACTTTTAGACATAAAGCACTTAAGTCAAATTCCGAGGATATAAAGGGAGCGGGTAAAGTACGATGATATAATTTACGATTATTCTGACATTGAACTTTGTTTTAGAGGCGTTGATATTGTCTTACTTTATACTATGTGAACATACATAACCTTAGTTTAGTTACCGCTCAGCTGTGAGAAGCGCTGCGGTCAATCAAGGTAGTCGCCATGACATTTTAGTTTCAAAGGAGCGAAGAGATAAGCTCCGTTTTTTTTATGTTAAACATGAATGGCAATATTTTAATGAAGCTAAATGTATGTGGGGGTGAAAAGGAGTGGTGAAGGGTTTGGTGGTGTAGTTTAAAACATTTATTTATTTCTGAAAATATATACCCAATTGCTTAAGTGGAATTTACTGTGTAATGCAAAGTTATTTATGGATTTAATCTTTTACTTGGTAAAACGTTTCTCTGTTTATTTTTTTTTTTGGTCTGAGAGTATAGAGGTAGGGTCACCAAAAGTGTTTGGTTTGGACTTGGACTGGTTAAGACGACATTTCTTGGAAAAGGTCTCAAATTAGATTTTTGGTCTACAACTCTTTGATTGCATGCAGTGCACGTGTCTACCACTGCCACATGTTTAAACCTGGTGGATTGAGATAATTTCTTTATTATTGCTTCTAAGAAAATAACACAGACTATATCAAATCAAATCAAATCAAAATATGTATATTTGTCTCAAGAGTCTCAAGCATACATATTATTTAGGAAACTTGAAACGGGGGGGGGGAGGCATTGATAGCCAGGGGATGTTTAACACGCAACCCCCCACTGGAAAGTCAGTTGAAGAGTTGGATGCTGGAGATCATGCTGCTTATGAGCTGGAGGGAGCTGGAATTACTGGAGAGGTTACAGTTCATGAACGTACAGAGAATATATAAATATATACAGATTGCTAATCGGCTCTCACAGGTGGGCTAACTAGGCCTATAATCGAAATGCCACGGCAAGCTAAATTCCCACAACAGGTTTTTGACTGTCATCTAAAGGCCTCTTGTCGCATTCAGTAGATCTGTTTTACTGTTTTTAAAGAAACACTAACTTTTTACATACGACATCAAGAATTTATGAAACTAGTCTATTTTTAAAGATTTTGTATTTCATATCCAAAGGATCTTTTAATATCCCGATAGAATAAAGATAGATGTTTTTACTTTCTTATCTCTGGAAAATACACATAGTTACCAAGGAGGGTTAGAAGCCCAGAGGCTAAAACTTTTAATTATCCTGTAACTTCAGCAATGTAAGAAATAATAAATGCGAAAAGTCTTCTTTTTCCGGATGAAACTGGTTTCAAAGTTAAGGCTTTTCCCTTCAATTTATACAAAAATTTGTAATATGCCAGCTACGGCTATAGAATAATAGTTCCAAAGATACACCAATTTTAGTAAAGGTAGGTTTAGGCATAAGAGTTATATCAAGTTAAATTGTAAATTGTAAACTAACTTCTCTGTTACTTTTTACCGAACAACTCGTTCCGTTCGTCGTTATAACTAATGATCTAACGGATTAATGGGATGAACTAGTTTAGCGTGGTTAGAGTTTCTAGAATAAAGACGAGTTCCCAATTCTAAGAAAACAGGGTGAATAGTTCTCATGTAACAATCAATCAATCCATGGTCCTATTATCTATAGATCTGCAGACCTAGATCCTTGGCATTAAACTAATCCTTGGCGAGCAGAAACAGAACAGAGTTGTACTTTACAGCATTAAAGGGACTGTGCAGTTTTTTAAGAGAGTCCTGTCTGATGAAAATTGGTATCTTTTTAACCTATATTTGATCAATAATGTGAGAGATATTGTCGGTTTTCTAGCTTGAAAAGTGTTTAATTCTGACAATTTCCTTGATGTCCAGTAGATACCAATTTTTAATAAATTATTCAGATTTGCGAAAGAATACTACCTTATTATCAAAAATTATTGACACATCACAAGCCCTGTATTCTGAAGAAAAATATCCTATTCAAGAACTAAAAAGTATTTAAATTTCACGCTGTCAAATAATTTCTCTTAATTTAGTCAGCAAGCTGTTACAAAATGGTCTGACATTTTTCCAAGAGAATAATATATTTTTAAAAGTTGCCAAACCAAACAGAATTTTTATTTTGAACAAAAATATTTAGGACTTATATAGAAGCATTTCTTGGTATCACTTTACTCTAGCTTTCCATTGTTTTCATTCATGTAAAACAATAAAAAAGAGATTCTGTTGATGATTCATTGGAGAGAGGGATGGCAAAATCACCAATTTTTATTAAAAATAAAAATTCTGTTTGGTTTGGCAACTTTTTTTGCAGAATCTTTCCTACTTTCTGAAAAGGTTTTACATCGGTATGTTTAAGAATATCTACTCGATATAAAGCAATATTTATTATTACTTATTTTGATTTAAAACTCATTACTAAATGAATTTAGAAAGTTTAAGAAAGTTTAATATAAACATATGAAATTACCGAGAACAACAAGTTCTTTTAAAAATTAAACTTTTTTAGGTTTACGGGATGGTTGAAAAAAATGATAAAAAAATATTTCTGAGACCCCTATGCTTAGTACGTCAATATAATTCACCAAAACCATACTGCAGTCTCCTTCAATTACTATACAGGGAAATTTTCATCATTCTGAACAGCCCCGGGAAAGTTTTACAGTTTCTTTTAGCGGAATTTTCTTTTCGAAATGACGCATTTTCAAAAAAATTCCAACTATTTATATGGAATTTTTTCTGTCCAATTTTGATGTTCCATAAACCATCCCTGGCCCCTGGGGTGATATATATATATATATATTTATATATATTTAGATGTTATAATGCAGAGGAAAGACATTTTTAAACAGTAATTTTGTTAAGACCTGACAGTGTCAGGTTTGGGACCTAAGCATGGTTTTGAACTGGTAGTCTTTGTAATAAGGAAAACAAAATAAAATATGATTTATACATTTTGCTATAGTAGTATGCAGAGAGACCTACAAATACTCTTAGAATATGACTATTTCTTGGTTGAATTAAATCATTTAATACCATTAAAAATTTTCAGAAGGGGAGAGAGGGTAGATTTCATGCCTCAGAGATTAAAAAATCATATTCATATTTTTTAAACCCCTTCCTGGATCCTGGCTATACATCAGGTTTATTTTTTAAACAATAATCTTGAAATATAAAGACGGAAGTTTAAGTCGTTTCTGCCATTTCAAAGTTAAAGCACTATAGTGTTATAAACCATCATAATTTTGACATGTTCATTTGAGTTTTTATGCTGTATACATTAGGTTAAGGATGTACATTGTTTTTCAAAACAAACGAATGGAGTAAATTTTAGGTGTTTTTAAAATTTCTAGAAGTTTATGAATGTCATCTTAAATATGTTTTTCGTCCTTTTGACTGCTTATCCAACCTAGAGAAAACTGATATTAGTGTTTCTGGCCTTAGATTTTTGATATCTATAGCTTATTAGATCATGCCCATTGGTTTGGCCTTGATAGATTAAGAGCTTGTGTCCCTGTTGACATTGATAGCTGGTCCTCGTTGAAACATACGAGCTGATATCTTGCCCATTGGGTTGGTATTGATCAATTAAGACTCTGTGTCCGTTTTGACATTGATAGCTGAGCTTGTGTCCGTGTTGACCTTGATAGCTGACGAATTGTACCTGGATAGAAACAGGTTCGAGAGCAGTTTATGGAGTAGGGTATTTACTACATTCTTAGTGGGGAGTCTATTTAAATTCATAAAAACGTACTGGGAGTAAAAACTATTCGATATTTTTCGTTAATGAAGGTACAGAAAACCTCTCATGAATGAATTGGACTCTATCCTCGACCTTTAAATTTATGCATTTAAGCATATGAAAATGGTCCGTATACAATACATATACATATATATTTGTATAAATAACAATACACATATATAATACATATACAGGGTTACCCACAAAGAATGAGACTTCAGAGACGACTGTATAGAATTGATTCTGTCTTTATTCTCAATTTCTTGGCTTCCCACAAATGTAAACTTGTTTCTTTCTTTGTCAAAACATTTTTTATACCATAAATTAATTTTTTTATGACAAAAAAATCAAATTAAAACTTCAAATCATTCTAGATTGAAAAATAAAGTCGAAATTTATGTTGCATGCTTTGTGATTAACTCTGTATGTAGTTTACGGATACACATCTGATGTTATTTCTAATTTCTAAATTTCTAAAATGAGATCGGATAAATTTGCTTTTCATGCAATTGCGCATAAAATCAAAACTAGAGGAGCTATGATGTCACAACGTCGTACCAGTAATATTGCATAAACTTTACCTTCTTCTTCTCCTTAGTTTACAGTAATACATACACCCTTACATACTATACAGGAAGTGAAACATACTGTACAGGCAGTAAAACATACTGTACAGGAAGTGAAACCAATTTCGAAATTCAAGCAAACATTGGCATGCAGCTAATGTCACACAAGGTTTAGATAGATAGATAGATGGAAGTAAAGACATACAGAAAGACAGATGATATAAGACAGACACCATATAGTCTAAAAGATAAATCGAAAGAACGATAGAAAGAAAGATATAAGAATTCTCAGAGCGGTAGTTTCACACTTAATACACAGGCAGTCACATTGGTTCAGTTCCATAGGAAGGTAGGAGGAGAGAGATTATTCATCCTTGACAATATACATCAACAGTTTAATATTTAGAAAATATAATAAATAAAGTGATAACCACAAAACTATGGAATACGAGGTCGACTTTCAGACTTAAATTATGACTTTAA
Source organism: Eurytemora carolleeae (assembly GCF_000591075.1). Classification (NCBI taxonomy): domain Eukaryota; kingdom Metazoa; phylum Arthropoda; class Copepoda; order Calanoida; family Temoridae; genus Eurytemora; species Eurytemora carolleeae. The sequence goes on along the minus strand of NW_019396319.1, from coordinate 88,547 downwards.
ATAGTCCAACGATTATGAGGCACAGGAATTGTGAAGTGTAGACAGTGCCCATTTAACTTTGTAAGTGATTTGATTACTACTGATAAAATTATCTGCTTTGTAACAGAATCAAATGCACTTCAGTATTGCTTTAATGTCGTCTTCCTATTCTAAAGTTTTTGGTTATCACAGTATAAATATTCACATAATATTTAGTAAAAAAATAAAAATATTTAAAGTGGTCCCTATAATAAAGTGGAATATATTCAGTGATTCCTTACCTCAAATTAAAGTGAATTTCACGTTAGAACAAAATCCCAATTTCTTTTTTCGAGAGCTATTGAGGAGAACATTTAATAGTTTGAAATGTTCTTCTACCCAACCAAATAGGGTTTTATATTCAAAATAAAATATAGAGAAGATGTCCTTCCTCAGATTCGTTTTTACTACAAATAAAATTTACGCAAAATTTGTCCCTTCTCCTCCGAATTTCCCCCATAAAAAATCTACCAATTTGGAACTGTTTTGGAAGCAGGGAAAGGCTTACATAAGTGGGGAACAATACAAAATAAAGATTATAATTGTACTGAATAAAACATTCATGTTAAAAACAATTCCCTAGTTATCAGGAATATGAAGATTAAATGTAAGATTAGATGGATTTATCAACTCGAGAATATAATGAATATAATCCTACACAGATTAGAAAAAACTAGAAAATTGATTTCTACTGAAAACGACAAGGCTTCAAACAGCTCGTGGTCAAAAACGGACATTTTTTTATGAGTAGAACTGTAAGCTAGACAGAAGGAGAAGGTCAAATTCATGCGATTTTGTGAGCTTTTAGCTACTTAAGTTTTGAGTTTACGAACTAGTATAAGAAAAGAAATTTTACCTGTTTAAAATTAGAAATTAAAAACATTTTTGCTCTTCTTAATAGCTCTTCTAAAAGTGGTGTTTTGATGAAAACATTTAAGATTTCAATCTTATATGCAGTTTACTCTAGTTTGGCATGGTAGCGAAAATAGAAAATGATTAAACAATGCAATGGTGGATTTAATTTTGTGCATAATTCAGTTCTTGAAAAGATTAAGGAAATGATTACGATCAACAAACTATACATTGTTGCACCTATTTATGGATAAACATTATTTTTCAAACAAATTCTGAGCTGGGAACTTTTGAATGGTGGATATCGGGATTAATGCTTGATCTCCTCTTTTTCTTAATCTCAAGATTAAATAATGCTTGTTCACCTCTTGTTATTAATCTCCAGATTAATTAACTGATCGGGATTAAGAATATCCCATTCTAAAGTTTTCAGCTCAGATTAATTAACCGATCGGGATTAAGGATATCACATTCTAATGTTCCAAGCTCTGAAAATTTTTCTTCACAACATTACTTCCTTTTCCCCCAAAGGATAGATTTTAGCTGTAAACCCAATTTTTTGTCTATATTTTGAAAATTATCAAAAAGGAAAATAATTTTTGAAGATTAGAGGACCGGAGGGAGGAAATGAATTATTTTTGAAAATACATAATGATGTAATCAGCAAATCTATTTTGTAAAGATATAAATTGAAATTCCGAAGATATATTTCTTGAAAATATTTGCTAGTGCACTCATGCAAGACCACAAAATCTAATTCAGTCTAGAATATTTCGAAATTAAAGTTTTCAATCTTATTTTGTATTTAAAGATTTGAATACACTTTTTTTCGTCAAGGATTTCTCCATAGTATATATTTACAGTAAACTTTTTTCATATGATTGTAATATTTAAAAAAATCATTAAATGGTCTTGAGTCGTATTTAAGTTGTGAAAAAGTATTTAAAAATCTAGATATGATCGGTTTTACTGAATTGTTTTAAAAAATACATGCATTTATATTTAATTAATTGCATCAAAGGATTTAAAATTTTTAATTTCTTATTAATAATATCTTTTAAAAAAAGGATAATGTTAGAAAGTATGAAGTATCCGTATCCAATCCTTACGTACACCTTCTACTCGGACCAATTTCCTTTACGAATTTCTCCCCGCCCTTCCCCCTTAAGAATAGGTTTGATTATAGGATTGATTTTATATATTTGGTTGGTAAGATAGGGATTAGAAAATCTAAATTTGTGGCAAAGACTCAATTACTTGGATTACGCATTTATCTCTTGAATTTAAACGTTGCCAGAATGATCATCAAGATGAAGCGTTGAAGATTAGCGCTATCTCAAACAAAAGTTTCAAACTCTGGTTCTATTTGTTAGAAACTTCTTCTCTTCTTGATTCCGACAAATCTTTCTCTTCAGTTTCTTCGAATACAGTTTCTCTCTGAACTAATTCTGGAACAGGAAGAGCTCTGAGCTACCCCCACCCTTCCAATCCTTGTGGTTTGAATCATGTAAAAATATGATTGTTGATAAGTTTAATACTTCTGTTAAGATTTTTTAATTCGCTTTATATTTTAAGATATATTAAATGTAAAAGCTATGGTTGAGAAAATACAATGATTTACTTGGTTCCAAAATAAAGCACTGTTTTCCTACCACCTGGTTGTTTTATAAAAATAATAATAATAGAAATCACTAGAGCATGGATTGTCTACAGGGTTACAGGGTTCCCTACAAAAAATGAGCCTTAAAGAGTTTGTCGTTGTAACTAAATAGTAATTGGTTTTTACTAGTTGATAATTTGTAAAATTGTTTTTATTTTTAGAAAATTAAAGGATAGATGATATGGGGGTGAAGCTGTCTAAGCAGCTAGGGGCTGACCCCAGCCCCACGACCACTTCGGTCCACAAGAGTCCGCCTCCAGGGGGTGGAGCTAACACGCCCAGGGGTAGCCCGCCCCCTAATTTGAAACGCAGGCCAAGCATAGGTATAAATATATATTTTTTCCTTCAATTCTAAATTCTTTAGATTTAATGTGAAATATGTTAGCTTAGTTTAGTTTGGAAAGTAAAGGGGGTGATCATTAATTTAAAAAGTGGGGACAGGAATTGCAGGAGCGGTTATTTTTTGTTCGAATTCACATTCCAATAAAATATTCAAAATAAATCTTTGAAATGCGGGAAGTTTTTTATTTGTAGAACTAAGGACGAATCACTTCCTCATTCAACAATTCATAAGCGCTTCCGTTAAAACCCCGTTTAACAGTATTTTTAAAAATTAGCTTGATGTAAATTTATTAATGAAAAAGACTGAAATCACTAATTTTTTTACAATTTAGAAAAAACTATTAATATGTTTTTGGCTGATAAGGCTTAATCATTACTTTGCAGATCCTGGTTCCATAGAAAACTTCGGGAATGATAATATCATTCATACAATTAATGATAGAGAGTGTCTCTAAAAAACAGTATTTCGTTTTTTGACATGAAACTATTATTTCGATCTAGGTTCTAATTTGTAACAAGTTTTATTAAATTTCAAAAATTTTAAAAATTCTTTTTTTATAACTTTTTCCGATTGATGCCATTTTTCTTTTCTTTGATTTTATAGTGCAAGCAAAAACCTTTTATCGTGTTTTTAGCGAATTATTTTGATTTTAAAACGGAACGAACAGTAAAAAAAATATGTATAAAAAATGTCCTCCTACAACTTGTTTGTTTTCACCAATTAGATTACAAATTTGTCCGAGTAATTTATTAATTACTCTGACAAAACTGTAATGCATTACAGGATTTCTCGAAATTTGTATATCCATAGAATTTGTTTCAAAGAAAATACAAAGTTTCCCTTTGACTCATTAAATCAGAAATGTGTTAAAAAGGAAAGAAATAGAAGCTGTCAAGTTTTCATTGTATTAATATAAATGCAGACCACTGTGAAAATATTCATGTAAAAAATCCGTTCCAAATTGAGGCACTTGACATAAACTATTGTTTTTAGAGACCCCCTATATATCTAATATTCATAAATATGAAAACTGAGAAGCTTCACTGATTATTGTTTTATAGTAAATATTCATAAATATATAGATGTACGTCATTACTCCATTATATTCCTGAAACTAAATGAAAAGGCTACGTGAGTTAATCAAAAACATAATAAGATCTTTGACACGCAGAGTTTGGCACAAAATTCATTAATGCAGGCTGAAGTTAGGAGGGATTCTTATTTTCTGTTTATTAAACATTCAAAATTCAAAATCTGAGAAAACATTAAAAAACTGTATTCTATAATAGTTTTCTTTACTTTTTGCAACACATTTGGTTTTACCTCACGAACGTACTTTTTTGTAGTCCTAGACATATACATTTTAAAATTGCAACGTACTTGTTAGAGCTTCAGTTTAAAAGGAATAATTGAAAAATACTGTTTTTTAGGCGCGAGAGCGTGCACAACAATTCAAAATTCTAATTTTTGTAAAAAAAATAATTGTTTTTAAATACTTGATGTCAGGGAAGAGGTTGCGCAGTTCCTACAGAACCTGGGCAGCTTCAAGATTAAATAAACCTACAGCAGAACAGGTATGTATATATAAGACAAAATTGAGACGAAAAAAGTAAGGATAGTTTAAATTATCAATAATAAAACTTTTGATATCTATATATAGTTATTTGCAAATTTCAATAATTACTAAGCAATAAAAACATTTTTTTTTAAATTTCCTTTAATCTTTAAAAACCAGAATTTTAATTTTCAAAAACTCTCGAATAGAACGAATCCTTTCCGAATAGAAAGAATCCTTGAAATTTATTTTAATTTCCATCCTGTTTAAAAAAGTTTTAAATGTGACCCAGGTTGTTTTTCAAGGTTGCAGTCTGCAGTGCCCCAGAGGAGAAGGAAACCCCAGTCTTATCTATACCAACTATTCAGGTTAGATATAGGACGGGACTGTATTGATGTTCTTAAACTCTTAAAATATCTGAAGATCTGATGATTAAACTGAATATTGAAAAGTCAATTATATTATTACTACGATTCAACCCCTACAACTTATGACCATCAAGAAAATAGTCCCTAAAAGGGAAAGTTTTGTTTTCAAATAAAAGCCAAATTTTCATATTTCGTAAGACACCCTTTTTTCTTGAATGATTTGCTAAATGTTTTCCTTATTCAGGTTGACAATGTTGCTGATGAGGATTCAGTGAATGGTGTAGTGGAGGATGGCGAGGTTGATATTGCAGCTGTTGTTGCAGAACTAGTTGTTTCTAAACACAAGAGAAAAACTGCTTCAAGAGCACATTCAAGGGAAAATATTACAGATCAGGATACTGCTCAGGATAATGTGGCTTCTCAAGATCAAGAATCAGCTACGGTGCATCCAGTTGATGCAGAGGAAGCATCAACAGAAAATGAAGCTGTACTAGAGATTTCTGTCGAAGAGGTTGCTGCTGAAGAGGTTGCAGCAGAAGGGGTTGCTGTAGAAGAGGTTGCTGTAGAAGAAGAGGTTGTTGCAGAAGTGGTTTCTGTAGAAGTGGTTTCTGTAGAAGAGGTTGCTGTAGAAGAGGTTGATACAGAAGAGGCTGTTGAAGAAGAGATTGCTGTAGAAGAGGTTACTGTAGACGATGTTGCTGTAAATGAAGTTCCTGTAGAAGAGGTTGCTGGAGCAGAAAATGCTGAAAAAGATGTTGCTGTAGAAGAGGTTGCTGGAGAAGAGGTTGCTCGAGAAGAAGTGGCTGCAGAAGTGGTTGCTGAAGAAGAGGTTGCTGTAGAAGAGATTGCTGTAGAAGAAGTTGCTGTAGAAGAGGTTGCTGGAGAAAAAGTTGCGGTAGAAGATGTTTCTGTAGAAGAAGTTGCTGTAGAAGAAGTTGCTGTAACAGAGGTTGCTACAAAAGACGTTACTATAGAAGAGGTTGCTATAGAAGAGGTTGCTGTAAAAGATGTTGCTGCACAAGAGGTTGCTGTACAAGACGTTGCTGCACAAGAGGTTGCTGCACAAGATGTTGCTGCACAAGAGGTTGCTTCAGAAGAGGTTGCTGTACACGAGATTAATGCAGAAGAGGTTGCTGCAGAAGAGGTTACTTCAGAAGAGGTTGCTGCTGAAGAGGTTGCTTCAGAAGATGTTGCTGCACAAGAGGTTGCTTCAGAAGAGGTTGTTACAAAAGAGATTGCTGCAGAAGAGGTTGCTGCAGAAGAGGTTGCTGAAGAAAAGGTTGCTCCAGAAGAGGTTGCTGCAGAAAAAGTTGCTTCAGAAGAGGTGGCTCTAGAAGAGGTTGCTGTAGAAGATGTTGCTGCACAAGATGTTGCTCCAGAAGAGGTTGCTGCAGAGGAGGTTGCTGCAGAAGAGGTTGCTGCAGAAGAGGTTGCTACAGAAGAGGTTGCTTCAGAAGAGGTTTCTGTAGAAGTGGTTGCTGTAGAAGAGGTTGCTGTAGAAGAGGTTGCTGTAGAAGAGATTGCTGTAGAAGAAGTTGCTGTAGAAGAGGTTGCTGGAGAAAAAGTTGCGGTAGAAGATGTTTCTGCAGAAAAAGCTGCTGTAACAGAGGTTGCTGAAGAAGAAGTTGCTGTAGAAGATGTTGCAGCAGAAGAGGTTGCTGGAGAAGAGGTTGCTGAAGAAGAGGTTGCTGGAGATGAGGTTGCTGTAGAAGAGGTTGCTGTAGAAGAGGTTGCTGTAGAAGTGCTTGCTGTAGAAGAAGTTGCTGTAGAAGAGATTGCTGTAGAAGAAGTTGCTGCAGAAAAGGTTGCTGGAGAAAAAGTTGCAGTAGATGTTTCTGCAGAAGAAGTTGCTGTAACAGAGGTTGCTACAGAAGACATTACTAAAGAAGAGGTTGCTGTGGAAGATATTGCTGGAGAAGAGGTTACTGCACAAGAGGTTGCTGCTGCACAAGAGGTTGCTTCAGAAGAGTTTGCTGTAGAAGAGGTTGCTGCAGAAGAGATTGCTGCAGAAGAGGTTGCTACAGAAGATGTTGCTGCACAAGAGGTTGCTGTAGAAGAGGTTGCTGCAGAAGAGGTTGCTTCAGAAGAGGTTGCTGTAGAAGAGGTTGCTGCAGAAGAGATTGCTGCAGAAGAGGTTGCTACAGAAGATGTTGCTGCACAAGAGGTTACTTCAGAAGAGGTTGCTGTAAAAGAGGTTGCTGCAGAAGAGGTTGCTTCAGAAGAGGTTGCTACAGAAGAGGTTGCTGCAGAAGAAATTGCTGCAGAAGAGGTTCCTGCGGAAGAGAATGCTGCAGAAAAGGTTGCTGTAGAAGTGGTCCCTGTAGAAGAGGTTGCTGTAGAAGAGTTTGCTGCAGAAGAGACTTATATTGAAGAGATTGCTATTAGAGAGATTACTGTAGAAAAGGATGCTGTAGAAGTTTTTCCTGTAGAAGAAGTTGCTGTAAAAGAGGTTGCTGTAAAAGAAGTTGCTGTAGAAGAGGTTGCTGTAGAAGAGTTTACTGTAGAAGAGGTTGTTGCAGAAGAGGTTGCTGTTAAAGAGGTTGCTGTAGAAGAGGTTGCTTTAGAAGAGGTTGCTGTAGAGGAGGCTGCTGTAGAGGAGGCTGCTGTAGAAGACGTTGCTGTACCAGAAGTTGCTGGAGCATATGATGCCGTAACAGAGACTTCTGCTGAAAATGAAAATACTGACAAAGATGAACTTGATATTAAAGAAGCTGTTAATGAAGAAGGTACACTTAATAAATATCCAACTGAGCAGGGCACTACTAATAAAGTAGCTGTAGAGGTTGAAGCTGTACTTGAAAATATTGCAAATGAATTTGAAACTCAAACCTCTGAGAATATTCTTATCAGGGACTCAACCAAAGATGAGACCAAAGATCAATTAGCAGAAGCAGAGGAAACCAAAGAGCTACTTATAGCCACTAACCAAATAGTAAATCAAGAAGAGAATGCTGATATTTTTCAAACAGAGGTTTATGATGTGTCTGTTCCAGATGAGGAAATTATTGAGGATGAAAAAGCAGAACAAAAAGCTGTACTTAAAGATTCAGTAGAGCTAGAGTCTGGGAGAAATCAAGAAGAAGTTGTAAAAATAAAAATTGAATCTTTTGCAAGAGAACAAGAAGCCATTGCAGGTGAAGCATTTATGGCACACCTCATACTTGAAGCTTTTGCACAAGAGCTGGAGAGAAGGGAAGAAAAATCAACAGCAGTTAACAAGGAAGCTTCAATAGAAGAAATAGAAACCAAAGATATGGAAGAAGAAGACTCAATGGAGGATATTGATGTTGTGTTAGAATTTTTAGAAGAACACATTGAGACTAATTTCAAAGAATATCCAGATGCAACAGAGAGCTTTGAAAATACAAAGACTGACATAATCAGGTTTAACTGTGATCCCCCCATTATTTCATCGCTGAAGTCAGTCGTGCATGATACAGAAAGGACAAAAGAACAGACAGATCAGGATTTGGTAAAGGATGAGAAAAACCACAAAAGGGAAAATGAGGACCAAGTTCCTAAATCTCTTCCTATTCCTACAAGTGAGGAAGTAGGCAATGAGAGGACTGTGCAGAAGAAAGCTGTTCCCAGTATTTTATCAAGATGTGAAACTGAGGAAACATGCTACACTGCTTTAACTGAAGTCCTTGTAGAATGTGCAGAGACAGATTTTTATCCTGATCTGATTGGAGATGAGATTAATCCGAAAACTGAAAATAGAATCAACACCATACAGAACCATGAGCAAACAATTGATGATTGTGAAACAGAGGAAGATGACACTGAGAATTTCTCTATTGATTACTCAAGCATTGATGAAGATGTAGAAACTGGGATTGACATTTATCCAAGTGGAATTGCCTGTAGGAGTCCTGAAACCACCACTAACGAACCCATTGAACCAGTAAATAGTGTAATATCCCACAATGCATGGCTGGGAGAGAAAGAGAAATCAGATTGTCTGTCCGAGTTTTGGAACAATGGTGAGAAGGAATATTTGCCTGAGTTTGATACGTCATGCGAGTATTTTCCAAGCAAAGACAACCATCTGTTTCAATCATACGCATTAGACCTTTCTGATGAAGAATATGAGGATGAGGATGAGGATGAGGATGAAGGAGAATTAGAATGCAATGCTCAAATAGAAAGAAGATTTAGAAAATACAGAAATCTAGAAAGATATGAATTCTTCGGATCAAAGGGAACCTGGATGCTTGAAGCACTTGAAGAGGTGGACGAGGAGGAAGATGAGGACGATGAAGAAGATGATTCAGAACAAGAATTTGAATCCATCGTTACTGTGAATCTTAACACTAATGATTATGATAATAGTAAAAAAGAGCAAGAGAACCTGCTAATCAACGAAATTTTAAATGATTCCATTCAAGATGTTTCATCTGTCAGCAGTGGGATGTGTAGCCCGTTCACTCCCTTCTCTGGGCGCAGCGTAAGTTGTAATGATCTGCGTGGGATGTCTGGTTCTGTGGATAGTCTGGTGGTATCAGAACGAGGTCTGAGTACTGATGAAGGTCTAGATGAATGTGTTGATGACTCTGATGAACTTTATCAGTCAGTAGTTGAAGTTATGTTCAAGTATAGATTAGCAGCTTTTCCTAAACTTAAAGAACAAAGTGAAGCTTAGTTTAAAATAGCTGAGGGTTGTATATTTTCAAAAATTACCCACCCCCCCTTACAGGAAGATGGTGAAATGTGATGCCCTGATGGGAAAAAATGAAATATTGGACATAAACTTTTAAGTTTCCCCACTTTTCGCCATTAAATTAGTAAATTAAACCTTTAAATTAAATTATTTTCTAAAATTCAGAAATTACAAGCATGTTTTTTTGTTCCGCGCAAACATACCAATTAACTGGGGGAAATGAATGTTTAAAAAATATACTACTCTGAAATAGTTTGTTAAGCAAATTTTTAAATGTAAATATTAAATTGTAAATAACAGTAAGCCTCTAGCTATGTTGCCTGTATTTGAATTATGATTAAATATTGTATTATGTATTAATTGTATAGTATGAAATAAAAGTATATATGCCACACATATATATTTTTACATTTGTCACTTAGTTTTGAAGAATACCGCCCACTCCCGAACAATTAGTGGCGAATGAAAAATTTGACATTAACTGTCAATATCTTACCCTAGGCTGTATGGTATTCTTTATCCAAAAAAATATTTCATTTTCAAATTTAGCAAAAACTAATAAAAACATAAATATTTGATAATGCTTCGCGTTCACATTCCTAAATGTATGTCCTGGTTTTTTTAAAATAAAATTACAGCTTTCTCTGTTGGTATCAAAATGCTAAATCTAAAACCTTCGAGAAGACTATCTCGATATCGTCATTTAATTCCTATGCTTTATGGACACCCAGCATCTTATTATATAGGGTTTCCCACGAAACATGACAGTAGCAAGGCGACTATAAGTTCGTCTTTGATTTCTAATAAAATATACTGTATTTTTTGTCAATAATTTTATAATTAAAATTCTGGAGATAATAATCAGAAAATATCCATAAGTCTTGGCATTTCAAAATGTGGTCTGCCTTTCTCTTCATATCTCCGGTAATATCGACCGTACAAAAATGCCTGACCACATTTTGTAAGTAACAGGACTAGGAGAATTATGTTGTCATTATTTCAAGATTAAATGTCTCAAAAAAAATCAAGGATCAAATACGACTTTTAAGCTGACTTGCTATACTTCATGTTTCCTGAGACACCTTGTATCTAAATCTAATCTTATATATAATGCATCTTCCTTAAAAGCATGTAATATTTCTTGCCGTAGATGTATTGTGATCTACTAAGTACAACCGTATGCAGTCAAAACATAAACAAACAAAATGTGAACATAGCAGACGAAACTCTTACAGATTACAGCTTTCTCAGCATGTATCACTATACTAAATCAAAGAATTATTTAAAAAGACGATATCGAATTCGTCACTGAATTCCCATGTTTATTGGGACACCCTGTATAATTGAGAATTCATAAATATTCATGTTTTTAACAAGATTTATTTTCTCTTAATTGTTGTTTCTTCATGAGAAGTGATTTGCGGAATTCTGTTAAAGGGAATCTTCTTCATCTAGAAAAACAACATTTTCCTCGTTATTAACTCCGATATAGGTTCACAGGGTACCGTTGTGAATCGGACCTCATCCTCTTCAATCAGCATTTTTCATTGAAGTTCTTGCTCTGTCACTTTGACATACCAATAAATTAAGCGTGTAGGTTTTACTTACAGGTTGCTTTTTGTTTGGTATCGTAGTTAGGATTTTCCTCAGTTCAGGTTTTATATATATACCTTTTTAAGAGTAGTTAAAAACACCTTATAAACCTTAAAAGTCAAGTCAACATTTTTACTCAAATATTTTTCGTCAGTTTGTTTTTATGCATTTTTGTAAAATATTAACTAACTAAAATATAAGCATGAACAATCAACTATCTATAAACGAAATATTTAAAAAAAATTTAACTTTTATCTTCTGACGTTACGTTAATAAAACTTGTTGATAAAATTTTAAACCTTAATGTTAAACTTGATGCTAAAAGTTAGAAAAAGGGTAAAATTGTTCCACACTTGTAGTAAAAAAACATAAGAGTAATTTAATTATTATACATTTATTTAGGTACAATATTAAGCGTATATTTTCCATTTGTACTAGGCTTTCATTACAGACCTATCGAGGATTTAATTAAATGCGACGTATTCTTTGTAGAAAAAAAAATTCCAGCTTTTATCTAAAATGAATTAATTGTCAATATTTAGATACAGTTTATATAATCATGTGCCTGGCATTGATACTAATTTGATCAGATCGAAGTGTTTAAAATTATTCTCTGGAATCAATTGATCGGTTTATTTTCAGAATTTTCTTTAGCTTCCATCTCACGTTTCTTCTTCAGGTTAAATCTAAATAATAATATTTTGTATAAAATAGGATACACAGAGTCAGAATTAATTTGACAAGAGAAACTATAGAAATCAATGTAATAGAATTTATTAAAAGTTGGCTTAAAGCTTTTATATGGGAAATTCCAGACTCCTGTAACCTCCGGGTCACGAGTTATGGGCAGGGGTGTATATTCCCCCCCACCTTAAAAATAAATTTTTTTCGATGATGTTTTATGTATGTATTGTGCAAGCGCGAAGCACAACATTTTTAAAAGGTTTTTTTTTAACACTGAATAGAAGAAAATATTTGAATTTTAAGGTGAAAAGTATTAAAAAATGGAAAACTTGCCATTAGATGCCCAATTTTTATATTTGTCCCCAAAATCGTCAAAAAGCATTTAAAAAATATACACCCCTGGTTATAAGCTCGTAACGTTTCGGTTTCGAGGCCATTTTTGGCTTTTCTCAGATATCACTTTTCGGTTTTCAGGCATAAGTCTGATTTTGATAAGGCTTTTATCGTACGGGATACAAATGGCTTTAATTTTTTTTAAAGTTGTCGTTTTGATCGATTGATTGTTAGAAATAAGTTAATATTTTTGAATCCAGAGAAGTGTTCCTTTTAGGAGTTGAACGATACCTTTAAGACATCTATCTGATGTTCTTGTCTCGAGAAATTGACATAAAACTGTGTCAAAATTATACCAAAACGTATATATGTAAGAAATACGTCCGTATCACGTGACCAGAACTCCCTCCAATGGCAGTGCAGTATACTGGTCACGTGATACAGACGGACACACATGACAAAAATACTGCACTGCCATTAGTTGGAGTTCTGGTGCTCCGGACCCAAAAATAATATTATGACATTGATGTCCATTAAAAATGAAAAATGATTAAATTCAAATAATATTAGTAGCAAACTTGAGTTTCTCAGTCTCCAATGGGATATCGTTGTTCTCAGATTGGTTTCGTATTGGTTGAATATCATCTGTTTAATACTACGAATGTGAAATTGTGTGTATTTTGGGGTTTTAATTATTTAGGAGCCATTATTTTTGTCATTTTTGTGTCATTGGTTGACTGTTTGAATAATTCTAAGAAAAATCACCTTCTCACTAAGATCATGCCTCATAAATAAAAAATAAACTACAAATACTAACCTAGAGACTATCTCATATTGGAATGTTTCGTAAACATCGTCAAGAGGAGAGGTTTCGTCAGTTTCAAACTTCAAACAGTTCTTGAAAAAGGAAACCTGAAAAAAAAGAAAATATTAAACATTAAAAAAAAAATTTAATAAACTTCCAAGATTTTAAAAAAGTAAGCTGTTAAGCTTTGCTTTTATTATTATTTTTGTTGAATTTTGCAATATCTGTATCCTAAAATAAATGGAAAAACGATCCAAAAAAGATCACTATAACACGTCCGTTTTTGCATATATCTTCTGTCAGGGTTTAAAAAAAAGAATCCAACTGAGTAAACATTTAATTGTATTTAATTTTACAGGATCTTTAGTAATTTCAAAAAACCTGGAGAAATATTTTGTATTGACCATATTTGATCGATAATTAAAATTAATCAACAGTTTTAACCGTCATTACTAATTCCCATTTTATTTTATCTTTAAAATATGTTCCTAATAGTGTTTAAATATGTTAAGCTCATATTGGTCATAAGTTTTATTGCCTCCAAAGAAAAAGGTTTGATAAGAAACATTAAAAAAGGGGTGACATTTTTTTGGCTTTTTTATTTGAAGAATTGGACATGCCCCTTTTTTAACTGAAGGTTATTTTAAAATTAAAACGACTGTCCCTTAAGAAAAAAAATCTTAACTTACCTCTGGTTCATCATTCTTAAATATTGTTGCCATTATCTTCAGCATATCTGCCTTGATCATCAACAGTTCAAGAACCTTTAGCATAAACTTTCCCAAACCCTTTCTCCGAAATCCAGGTTCAACCTTTAACAATATTATTTTAATACTAGTTCAAGAACATTTAGCACAAACTTTCCCAACCCCTTCCTCCGATATCCAGGTTCAACCTTAACAATATTGTTTCAATACTAGTTCAAGAACCTTTACCATTAACTTTCCCAAACCCTTCCTCCGAAATCCAGGTTTAACCGTTAACAAAATTATTTAAATCCTAGCTTGGGAATCTTTACTATAAGCTTTCCAAACTCTATTTAGTATTACTCTCCAGAAAATTTAAATCTGTATTTTGAACACCCATAATGCAACTGCTAGCTACTAACGCGCCGGTCAGAATGCCTCAATATTTATTTTGGCCTCAGTAATGTTTTCCTCATTCCCAATTACCTATTATCAGACATCCAGCATGTAAACCTTGCGCTAAGATGACCCATAATATTACTGCTGGTTATACTAGAATGCCCCAATATTCATTTTTATCTCGGAAATTAAATCCTTACATGCTCAATTATCTTTACATCGACATACATGTAAAATCTGTTTTAAGATGTAACTGCTGGCTGCTAGCGCGCTGGTCAGAATGCTCCAATATTTATTTTGACCTCAGAAATTAATTCCTTGTGCCCAAATACCTATAATTCGACCCACAGGATGTACAATCTTTGCTAATATGACCGATATCATAACTGCTGGCTACTAGCGCGCCTGTCATAATGCTCCAATTTCTTTTTAGACCTTGGAAATGAATTCAAAGATTTTGTTAGCGCCCGCGGACATTTAAGGCTTTGGAGGTGAATTTATTAAGCGAATATTTGTTTCAACAGTATCAGGATAATTATTTAAATTCAATTAATGATGTTAAGATTGATTTACAATAAAAAAGGCGATTTTTTTTCACAAAAAATGCACACACTTTTGCTCAGGTCCGATTAAAACCAAAAAATGCATGTAATTTGCATATTTTAAAGTTCGCATGCAAAAAAAAGCTTCCTAAGACGATGCTAAGATATTTTTATTCACTGTTTAAATTTCCAGGAGAGAAATAGAAAATCGGCTAAGGGGGCTCACAATCTATAACATTTTAAGGCTAACAAATTAATAACAAATCTATTCGCTTCATTTATTATTATTTTGTGGACTAAACTATAACACTTACTTTACACAGTGAAACATTTGTTGTACTAGTTGGTCAATGATAAGTCTGTTTTAAACAATAACAATAACTACGTATTTTATAGTAAAGTAATCAATTGAAAAACAGTGAGCAAGTTCAGAGAAATTCATTACTGACATTTAACGTCGTAGAATGAAAACCAACTATCAGAAAATTTCTTTACAGCGGAAGGGGGCGAGGATCTAGAAGTTTTATTTCTTATTTCCCTCAATTATCATATCGTTAACTATTTAAGTAGGGATAACGAAAAAAAATGAGCAAAAAAATCGCGAGAAGTTTTCGACAACAAAATAGGATGAAATCTAGTATATATGACATCTTACGAACAACTTTGCCACATAAAAACAGCCACTGACCCCCGAGTAGACTCTTAATACCTGAATCTCGTAACAATAGACAACTTCATCATCATAATCCATATCGTACCTGAACAAAACATAGTTTATTTTTAATTCATTATTAAACATTTTTCTAATATCTTCTTGTCTGTTAAAACTTTGTAGTTTCGTAGTATTTAACCGATTTACATGATTTACAATATTTAATAGCCGTTAAATCAGAGGGGTCACTTAGATTTAAGTACATTAGATAGCAACATTAGATAGCTTTGTAGTTTCGTAGTATTTAACCGATTTATGATTTACAATATTTAATAGCCGTTAAATCAGAGGGGTCACTTAGATTTAAGTACATTAGATAGCAACGTAAAATTTGTACAGCTGTATTCTTACGTCAAAGTGTCAACTCAGTTTTAGTGTCCGACAAAATTTTTAATAATAATTTTAGGAGAAACTGATTTTCAAACAGTGAAATAAATACAATTTTATGCGTTCTTTAGTTTCTGTTTTTACACATTTTTTTTAACCTTGGAAAACATGAAACTAATGTGAGAAAATTTCGTTTTTCTTGTTATATTTGACACTCGTTTATAATCGGTTCATTTCCCTGTTGCCACGTTTTTCTTGTTATATTTGACACTCGTTTATAATCGGTTCATTTCCCTGTTGCCAATTGATAATCTATTTGAGAGGGGTATACACTATACATTTGTTAAAAAATCATTCCCAACCCTCTTCATTCTTTTAGGTTTAAGGTTTTCTTAAAAATAAATTGGAGAATCAGCTGGACACTTTTGTGTTGGATACTTATAATCCGTTTCGCTTGATTTTTGTATCCACTCTGAGCACTTTTAATTAAAGGATTAATGCTTTATCACTTCATTTCGATTATCCCTACAGGGTACAACTACTGCGGTATATTGAATAAAACTATATTAATCTGCAGATTTAGAATAGATCGAGATCAAATGCTTGATTTCAATATCCACAATACAATAGTTTCCAGTTCAAGGGATATATATTTATGGGGTGGTGGCAGTTTTTTTCCTGAGGAACAAAATTTGAAAATTGGCACGTCTCACCTTTTCAGATACTATTTACCAAAATTCTTTTTCACCTAAAAAATGTCCGATATATATGATTTTATGATTAAAATAATTGATTTAAAAATAAAAAATATAATCATGCGACAAAAATAAGTAGATTAGTATCCGAAAGAGAGAAAAAAATCCTCGTCAGAACTGACCTAAAATGCGCGAAAGCAGCTGGAGTTCCCTCAGCTGATTTAGCAATGAGGAACCAGGCCCGGGGATCGGTCAGCTCGTCCCGTTTCCTGCTCTCATTCCAACACAGGTCAGGATCCTTACCCTAAATAAAAGGACTCGACTTTTTAAAATTATTTTTTGGTCCATTGAGTCTTTGTTTATCTCTTTTTAATTGCAGTTTCTCTACAGAGATCAATTACTGATTTTTGCTGTAAAAACAAAGGAGGAAATTTTTAGAATTAAACACGTAAAGCTCGAAAACGTAGAAATATTCCAAATTATTAAGCACACGTTTTACAGGGTACCAATGTGAATCTGACAGTCGATTTGTCCCTCTTTGAATGAAAAATCTCTGGAAATAATGAAGACCATAATGTTATTGAATTATTTTTGTAAAAAACATAATCAAAAAGCCTAAAAATAGACAGATTTAGATAGAACTCAGATTTAATTAAACTTCTTTTGTTAAGATCTAGACTTCTGACATCAACAAAAATCGAGTCTGATTTTTGCTGTAAAAACAAAGGAGGAAATTTTCAGAATTAAGCACGTAAAGCTAGAAAACGTAGAAATTTTCCAAATTATTTAGCAACAGGTTTAATGAATCTGACAGTCCGACTTCTCCCTCCTTGAATGAAGGATCTCTAGAAATAATTAAGACCATAATGTTATTAAATTATTTTTGTAAAAAACAATAAAAAAGTCTAAAAATAGACAGATTTAGATAGAACTCAGATTTAATTAAACTTCTCGTTAAGATCTTGACTTTTGACATCAACAAAAATCGAGCGAAAATATACTTCAGGGTGACAAATCCGTACATTTTGGCGCTAACCATCCTGCAGGTTAAAAAGTACGTAATTGTGATTTTTAACTATATTTATATTTCAGATACTCTAGATCTACCGATTTACTGCATTAATTCAAAGTATTCATTAACTTAACTTAATTAGCAAGGGATGGATCGTTTTAACTTTAAAAAAAGGATTGTTTCGTTATCGACATAGAAAAAACGTAACAGTCGTTTAAAATGTTCTATTATTAATAAAAAGTTTATTAAAATTAACAAACTAAGAAGTTTAGTTTAAGTTAGAAGTTTGGTTAATGGAGGCGTTTTTTAATTTTTGATGATAGTTAACGACGGCCCTTTCGTTGACGATTATTACGGACCGTTAACGAATGACCGTAGATTCGTACGATTTGCCTTGGTAGAATAGATGATTTTTACACCAATCATGTCGCTGAAAGAAATGATCAATCAAAGGTCGGCAAAACATTGGGTCATTAAGGCCATTTCTGTGTAATAAAACCCATGCAGGACGACATTTATAGAATTTTCGTACTTTAAAAAACAATTTTATTTACTGTCAAAAATCGCATTCATATAAATTTTTTTTCAAACATTTAAAATCTTTGTTTCGTTTTTCGTTTATCAAAAGTTAAAAAAGAATGGTTCGTTCGTTGTGACCCACCGTTTTTAACGATTTACAACCCTTCCAGCAACAAGACAAAAGATTTTATTGAGTATGTTTAACACAACTTTTCAATTTAACATAAAATCAGCGATTTTTTTAATTAGGTAACAAAATTTTTTTTTCAGAAAACCGAACGGTTTCAGACATTTTTCTGGTCACATTGTTCTGAACGAACTATATCCATTTTCGACACTTTATTTCAAAGAATTGCACTAATAAAATGGCAGAAACAATTATAAAACGACAAACCTGGTAACAGGACTCATACAGTGCTTTCATATTTGTCTCCATCAGTTTGAATGCCCATTCCATAGTCTTCTCATCGATTTCAGGGCCTAGACATATTCTAGTTGGATTTCAGGAATTAAGAATCGAGTTAGAAATCACGCCCGTCATCACCTTTTAGGTAAGGCGATTCCTCCCAGAGCAAATTTGGGTCAGTTTACAACTGACCCAACTAACCTGCCATTTTCAGATTTCGAAAATTTTGAGCAAAAAAATGATTCGAAAACAAACACGAGTCTTACTACACCCCTGAATGCAGGTAAGTGGCATCTTCATGTTTGTTATACAGGGTGTCCCACGAAACATGACATTTAATAAATAGCTATTTTTAGTTAAACAAATCTTTTGCTAATTATATTTTACTTTGAAATCAATTTTGATATAACATGACTTCCATATAATATTTTTATTGATCTTTGGTATCAAACACCTGAACAAATTATGGAAAAAGACATTCTAAAACTATTCACCAACTGGCATGTTTATCCAGAACCCATAGTTTCGACAAGATGTTCAATGTTTTGTATTTACCTCTCAATGTTTCCAGTTTTAGATCCAGACCGTTCTTATTGTATGAAGTAAGAGAAGGAAGGGCAGACAGAGGATCTTCCTATAATTGAAGATAAAATCCATGATAGTATTGGACATCAATCAGCAAGTTTTTTTCCGACTTTTAACCCAAAAAACACGCCCTATAATTAGCTAAATTGAAAATAAAATAAGTAAATTAAAAAGATTTCGGAGTATTAAACATCAATCGGCAAGATTTTTGAAACCCAAAAATCCGATTTTCTTCTTAGCAGTTTTGCTAAGGGAAACGGAAAAATATTTATTAATACCACTGAAGCTGAATTCACTAAGAGTTGATCAAGTGCTAATAATTTATCTTAATTTAATCCAAAAAAAACTTGTATCCGGATACAAACCCTGAAATGGAATTTTTTTCCATATATTTAAAATCAATTTTTTCCTGATCTTTTCCTAGAAGATTGTTTTGTATGAATTAAGTAAATGTGATGCCAAAAAATACTTGTAGCCGGTTACAAACTCGGTTAAGAGTTCAGATGCAATTTAAATACTTAATTATATTTATCAATATAACCCTAGAAGATGGGGGGTTAATGTTATGTTAATGTGAGGCCAAAAAATACTTATTAGTCGGTTACAAACCAGGAGAAGGGTCCTGATTCAATTTAGATACTTAAAAATTAAAATATTTAAAATATCTAAAATCAACCTTTTCCTCATATTTACTAGAAGATTATTTAGCATGAATTTTCTAAATTCAGATAAAGTCACAACTATATTTGAAGCAGAAAAGATAAAACCAGGAACTATATATCTTTGATACTGATATGAACGTGTGGTATTTAGACCGAGCTTTGTTTACAGGATTACCGGATGACACTTTCTAATCGATTTAACGGAATTAACACTGTCTGTTTCCTTATTTAAGATTCCCTGTAACTGTAAATTTGTTCCTTTCGTTACCTCATGACTACATAAGATCATAAAAATGACTAAATTCATGGCAGACCGCAAAATAATTATATAATTTTTAAAAGCGTCAGAGTTTTAGAGTTTCAGGTCGTCTTCATAGTCTCTCATCCTTTCTGGGTAACCCAAAAAAAACATTCCTCCGATAAATTCCAGTACAAATAGTTGCGTTAAATAAGACGTGAAGTCCTGGTTTATACTCATTGAGCAGAATTTATAACTTCAAATTTAGTTCTCTGTGAACTTATTAACAGTGCTTAGGATCCATTTAATTTTGATGCGGATCCGGATCCTGGATCCGCACGGGAAAAAATGGATCCGGATCCGGATCCAGGTCATTTCTATAAAATTTACTGATTCTTTTTAACAAAAAATAATTTTCAAATTTTTTGTTTTATTTTTTTCGCATATTTTTATCCTAAAACTTGATGTACCATTCAGAAATGAGAAAAATTTTATAGTCTCTCTTTTTTTCAAAAGTTCAGATTTTGGTTTTAGGAGTAAAAAAGGGTTTTTTTGCAGTTTTTGGTTGATATTTTACCCCTTGGATCTGGATCCGCATATTTTTGCGGATCCAGATCCAGGAAGCCAAAATCTTACGCATACAATGGATCCGGATCCTAAGCACTGCTTTTTAACTAAAAATTCTTTAGATTCCCCAGTAAGCAAAAATGTATTGATAAAAGCCTTAGAAACTGATGCCTAACTCTGAATTGAGATTTTCGGGACTTAACAAAATTTCATGATTTAGATACAAAAATGGCAGAATTACAAGTTTCTTAAAAGTATTCTGTGCGTATCTTGGTGAAAAAAATTTGGGATAATTAATGTGATATTGGACGATCTGTATATTCATACTTCTTGAATTAATGCTTTATATGTTTTTCTTTTGTGAATAAACTTGTGTTACAAATGTATGAACGAGCATTTGGAAATATGAATCAAAAATTTACTTTAAGCCACGGACATTGGACAATATACTCCTTTTTTCCCGAATCTTAGAATTTAAAGACATTTTCTAGAGGGTATTGTATAAATTAAAACAAAATATAAAAAATATCTTTGTAGAAATTGCCGCTTTAAAAACTCGAGAAACTAGAAAGTAACCAATACCTGTTCATTAGCAAGTTTAACATTGGCAAATCCAGCATTCATTTTCTTCTCCATAGCTTTCCGCTCAGCTTTCTTCTGCTTGGCCTTACTTTCTTTTCCAGTTCGCGCCATTTTTCTGAAATGGGAGAAAAGATTTTGATGTAAATGCTTTGTTTGTTTTTTTTCATATTGAAATTCTTTTTGAAAAGTAACACTTCATAGAATGAAATTCGTTGGATCAGAAGTTAGACTTGGGAATTGTTGAATGATGATCGTGTTGTCTAGAGTCGATCTTTAGCTTCGATCATGACGATCGAGTTTCCTCTGACCACAACCATACCGATCTGATTCCTGGTTCCCTAGAACAAATGATATTGCTAGATATTGAGATTTAATTTTAAGTTAAATTTTAATTTAGTCAAATGCGAAATTTCAAATTTTTAGGAAGAAACTACGAGTTTCAATGTTTTTAGACATTATTTAAAAAAATTAGACAAACGGTTTAGTCAACACCTTAAAAAGAACATACAGGATGACTGAAATAAACGGGGAATAAGGGTCTAGAGACTCGTTTGTAATCGGATTTTCAAGATTGAGACCATTTTTAAAAGCTACGTACAAGTTCCGATTCAATACGCCTTGTAGATCTAAAAATGACAATTTTAAAGGCTCCTAAAGTTTCCAACTGGAGTGGGTAAATTTGCTAAAAATAAAGATAATCTCAGTTTGCACATAACTTGTTTATAATCGGATTTTCAAGACTGAGACCATTTATTATATCTAAGTACAATTTCCGAGTCAATGAGCCCAACTTTTGTCTTGTAGATCTAAAAATAACAATTGTACTGTAATAAACTGTAACCTAACATTGAACATAAAACTGTGCTAACGGAGATTATCTTTTACATTTTACTTTGCACCAGTTGGAAAAATTGTTGAATGTTCACTAGGACGGACCCGACACCCTGTATGTGTATATTTTTATATAATGTTATATATTTTTGAACTATATGGTATTATCCAAAATGAATACCTGTTTTGTGAACTCTACGGTGTTGTCAAGAACAAGATTCATGAATGGATCAAACCCAGTGAGAACTCCTTCAACACTTCGGCCTCCATTGATCCTAGAAACAGAAAACTTTCAGATATAAAGTAAAGTTTTAAGACCTTTTTGATGTGGATGTGGGCTCTTTCATAAGAGTAAATTATCCATTTGGTTAAAATAACTTCTGCCGACTGTCTGAGATAACGCTATATGGACGAATTATTGAAATTGAAGGTCTGTACAGGCCGCAGCGCTCGGCCCCCATGCCTGTACTAGCAACAGCGCTCGGTAGAAATTGTCCTAACCGGAAATTTTCTGATATACTATTTTTGGATCCCCCCTACTATCAATTTTGTACATGGATCTTACATTTAAGACATGGATACTTGACCATGTGGCCGCAGCGCCCGGCCCCCTGGCCTGTCCTAGCCGAGGCACTCAGCCCCTAACCTATCCTACCCACCGCGCTCGGCCCCCTAGCCTGTCCTAGCCGCAGTTCCCGGCCCAGAAAGTGTCTTAACATAACCTAACTCTAAAGACATACTAATTTTGTTGAAAAATTGTCGAAAGTGGTCGGTATATTCCTAAAGAACGATTTTTGGACCCCCCTTCCCCTCCTATCAATTTTGTACATGGGTCTGACAGAAAGTGTCTTAACTTATCCTAACCTGTGGCCGCAGCGCTCGGCCCCCTAGCCTGTCCTAGCCGCAGCGCTCGGCCCAGNAGACAATTATATGCATACAAGTACCCTTCATGCATGATCAGGCAGGGCCGGGTGTACAAGAACATTTGTGTAGGGGGTGGGGTAAAAATGTTCATTACCCAAAATTGTAATATTGTTCCTAATTTCAAAGGCGTATACAGAAATAAATCTGTGGGGGGGGGATTTGAATGGTATATTCAAAACATATTTGACTTTTTCCATCAGGCATAAGTATAAGATGCTTAAAGGTAAACATACAGTTCAATTATACCTTGCATGTACTACGTTATCTCGGTCCTGTAAACAAAAACTATCAGAAAAAAAGTATTGTTTCTAAAAAATGGACATTTAATTATACTGTTATGTTAGTAAAAATTAGTATTTAAACTAGAGATAGTAAAAGACATTTTTGAAAATGAAAAACTCAAGTTAAACTTAAATTTTCTCTGAGATGAAAAGAAGGACAGAGATCCGGAAAATAATTATGTTTTGTTGTAAAAGTTTCCGTTTTGAAAAAAAGTAGGAGTACAATTGGAGTCACGGAAGTTCGTAGTAAGATTTTGACTCCACTGGTTTATTTAATTTATATGTTCCTATTATTAACTATTAGTATTGTTCCTAATTCATGTACATATACATATATGAATGATGTTTTTGTTCATATGTATGTTTCCTTTATATGACCTTCCTTGTAACTTACTTAATGTTCCTATTTTTGCTCCTATTCCAATACTCCCTAGATCCTTTAAATCCCTGTCCTAATACTTTATTTTTCAGAACTTTCTATTTCTATCATAATTTTTTGTTCCTATTTTCAGAATTTTTTGTGCCTAAAAACCTCGCCCCCCCCCCCCTGGCTGAAATCCTGTGTTTGCCCCATGTTATTCTATAAAGTTATGGAGATGCAACTACACCATTTTTCTGTTAAAAGGAAAATCTGAGTGTTTTGGAGATGATGCAGATCATATGAAGTCATCTGTGTTACTTTTATTAATTTGACTAAGTTCAATGATGCGTGAATCGCGAAATTAAAAAAAAATGTATTTCTCTTTTTTTTTGGCAATCATGAACACGGAAATCAAGTTTCTATCATACTTATAACCATAATATCTTGGGGGGGGGGTAATTTCCCCCCTAAATACGCCACTGCCTGAAACATCCTCCCCTCTTACATCCTCTTACAAAAATTATTTAATGAAGGGAGAGGGACGTTTAGAGAGGGGGGAGGGGGTGAAAAATTGACTCTAACTGTACAATTGGACGATTTACAATTAAATAAAATTCAATTTTAAAATTTAAAACGACTGTTTGATTAAAATGTTTATTATCAATTATTTAATGGTTCAACTTTTAAGTTTCAAGTTTATTTACTTAAAATCTGGTTTAATGGTTGAAGCAGAGTAATTGTTTGTTCAGTGACAAGAATTTCTTCTGTTTAAATGTATAATGTTTATGCGCAAGCGCAATTCGCAAATAAAAAGCCAATATTTACACCTTGTACTAGGCTGTAATTAATCCAAAATAAAAATATATTTTTTGCCAAGTAACCTAGCTTTTTTAACCCTATTACAATTGTTGTTTTTTTCTAAATAATTTATAGAAACGAATCTTTATCAACTTCATAGTTGTGAACAAATTTTGTTTTTTGATGCATAGGGTAGGTTGGGTGGATTTAAATTTACTCAGTTTTTTTGTTTCATATGTATTAAAATTCATTCTTTTGAAATGAATAACTCACCTTAATTTAAAAACAACACCAGGGTTTGGTAGAGAGGATACAGTTCGATACCTTTTGTGGGGACAAAAATACTTATAGAGAAATATTGGAGTAAAGCATTCATTACATTTATATGTTTTCAATCATAACTCCTTTTATTAAAGATCTATTAAGAAAAACAAAAATGTTTAGAATTTCTAATAAATAGCGCGGATAAATTTGCTATGCTCTTACTTATGCGTAAAATCAATACTAGAGGAGCTACGAGGTCACAAAGTCATACCAGTGATCGCATTTACCTTCTTCTTCTGTCTGCCCTCCCCCCCCCCTGTCCCCGGATGGATATTTTGGGTTATGAGAGGCCAATATGGTAATATAAGTAAGCTACAGGGTGTCCCACAAAACATGACAGTAGCAAGATTATTTGAAAGTCGTCTTTAAACTTTTAATTTATTTGAGCCATTCAGTCGTCAACCTACCTTCGCATGTATGATTCTTGAAACAATAACCAAAAATAAACTCCTAGTTAGTCCTGCAGTATTTCCAAAACGCGGTCTTTCTTTTTTTCTGTAAATATTAAGACTTTCGTTCAGATTTCAATTTTAATAAATAAAACCAAATCTGAACGAAATTCTTAATATCTCAGGTAATGTTAAAAGCACAAAAAAGGCAGACCACATTTTGAAATTGTCAAGACCTTCAATTCGTCTTGCTATAACTGTCATGTTTCATGGGACATCCTGTATGTCCAAAAAGTGGAAAAAGTACAAATGTACACTTTGGTTTTGTGATTATATTCTCTAACCCTTGAGGCTTTAAACACTGTAAGCATGCTTGCATGACTTGCAAATACCAGCTTCACTTGTATTATAAATATAAAAGCAGATTGAATTGTAAATCCCTGCAGTCTGTTTGAAGATATCCAGTAATGATGATGAAACCAAGAACTTTTATTCTCCTAGCCAGGCATTTTCTTTAAATATAGAAATTATTAAAAATCTCTTGAAAATGGCTCTTTAGGCTAAATTACCAATTTATTGTTGGCACACATAAAAAATATTGGTTAAAAATCTATACCTCCTTTTCTTTTACGTTTTAAGTTCATGTGGTCGACAAAAAACTAACAATAAGTTTTGATTAAAAATGTAGAAATATTCTTTCAGCCTCTCTTTTCAGATGTTTGGGATGTTTTTAAATATTTACTTCTCAAACTCTTCATTTTGTATTTTATTTGTTTATTCTATTAACGAACTAGCTTGGAAACCCATCTTAACTTTATAGAAATCTAAACTCTGGGCCGTAGTAAATTTGAATTCAAACGGGACATGCCCAGTTTGTACCGGCCTGCCAGATAACACCGTGTATACTGACCCGATCCTATGGTACAGTACGTCGCCCTAACCAGCCTTACATACGACAGGGGTCAATTTTCTTGGCATAGTCCCGTCGGAGGGCTAACTATGACAACTCCCATGGCGCGTTCAGTTTTTTTTACAGTACCTGGCCTAATCCTAGGCCTATTTGACCGACCTTACTGGCTTAGTCCACCGTGCTTTGTCTATACAAGTCAACACACCTAATTTACAATTTTTCACCAAACCTAAGAACACTACCGTGCAGTTCTATCGAGTACACCAATAAAAAATTGAGACAAATCGGTCAAAGGGTCCCTGAGTTATTATCGGAATTAGAAACAAACAGACAGTCAAACAAAGATTACAAAGATAACCTACAAACCACTAATTACAAAATATTTAGTCTGTTGGGAGCTAAATGTATTCTTGCTGAAAGTACCCTACCAGAGTATATGATAGGTAAAAATAAATCCTATATTTAAACAAAAATACATGAAAAATAGCAAAAGAAAACTTGTACTTTATAAATACTATTAATATAATTTTTAAATTTGAATATAAACATATCAAATGTAAGAATTTACTATCAAGGATAAGATAAGGATAAAAAATATAATAATGCAAAGATAATATTGATATTAATAATAATATTAGTAATAATAATAATAATAATAATAATAATAATAAACTGATAATGCATGCCGATGTCACAATGATATTTATATTCCAGGTGAATATGAGTATGTTTCTGGTGACAACTATGATAAATTTCTGTCTGCTATTGGAATAGGACTTTTTCAAAGGTAATGTTGTTTCATACAAAAGATTAGCTGATTCATATTCAAATATTTATTTTTCAAATCTAGAGTTTTAAATTTTTGTTTTTTTTTCGATATCTGCTACCGAAGAAAGCAAACTGGGAAATAATAAAGTAAGTTTTAATCCCCCCCCCCTTTTGGGAGGGGCCCTGCTAAGTAAAATCTAGTGTGAATTACTTTTGTAAATGTATCTTTTCAATCAATGGTATAAATCTTTGATATTTTAAACTTTGTCTATTTGATCTAGTAGAATTATTGTTTGAAATATTAAATGCTCTACTACGACATCAGAGCTGACAACTTTAGAATGGGATATCCTTAATCCCAATCGGTTAATTAATCTAAAGATTAATAACAAGAGGAACACAAGCATTATTTAATCTGGAGATTATGGAAAAGAGGAGATCAAGATTTAATCTCGATATCCACCATTCTAAAGTTTTCAGCTCAGGTTGTAAAGATAAAAGGGTTAAACAATCTAAATTTTAAGGTAAGTGTTTATGTTGAACAGAAATGAAAGCTCTGAAAAAAAAAAAATTTTAAAACTAACAAAATATAATCTAACAAACTTATAAATTCGAATTTTCAGGACTCTCTTGGCCGCCACATCCCCCAAGCAAACAATCAGGTTTATTCTCAAAAGTTTTAATTATTTATTTTTCATAAATTATATTTATTTACAAATAAAAAGAAAAGGAAATGAGTCTTTGTCACAAACTCTGATTTTTAAATCCCTATATTTTAACAACCCAATGTTGTAGACCTTAGATATTTCAAACTATGACTTCTGTTATATCAAACAATCAAAGTTTGAAATATCAAAGGTCTACATAATTTGGTTGTAGATATATTGGTATTAGAAAATTGGGATTTGTTGCAAAGACTCAATTCCTTTCCGCAAATTTGTTTTAAGCCAAAATAATTTAGTAGAAAATATGTATAATTTTCCACGAAACTGTGCTTTTTAATAAAGCTATTTTATAATTTAAATCCAATTCATGATGTGCATTCATATTTAAAACATCTAATTTTCGGACGCTTTTTATATTTATTTCATCATACCACCATCTTTTTTTGAGACCCAGCTTTGGGAAGTAGTGAAAAGCATAAAAGAATGATATTTTACCTATTTCTCTGATGTTAGGCAGGTCGGTGACGAAATAGAGATAATTGTAGATATAGGTATTGGAGGCAGAATAGCCCAGTCAAACTTTAAGGTTAGTTTTTATTTATTGTTGATCTTGTTTGATTTTACAGAAAGTATACAAAGTGTCTCTGAAAAAAAGTGTATTTGGGCATTTTAGCCTAATAAACATCATTGTTGTGTTTTAAAAAGTGCTCACCCTTAAATCGGAGGAGGGGGGGGGTCGTGGATGAAATTTTTTCCTCTTAAATGTCGTTTTAACCTTCAAAATTAGGCATAATATTCGATAATGTGCTCTGTCCCTTTTCCGAAGATATTAATTGCGTTTTCACCCGATAAACGTCGTTTTTTTCTAATACAATATTTGCCTATTATAGGTACAATGACAATAAATAGGGAGGGGGGGAGGTCGTCGTTATAAAATTTGCTTTAAAATGCCGTTTTAGCCTTCAAAATGTACTCGGTCCCTTTTCCAACTATTTAAAAAAAAATTGAAATCTTTTTTCGTCTTTGAGTTTTCAAAATCCTCAATTCTAACATTGAAAATGAACAATAAAAGTGACTTCCTGATTTTGCTTCAGAAACAATGGAAGAAATTATCATTATTAAAAACTTGTAAAGCCAGAAACAACAATATCTCCAAGAAAGTTTATCCATAAAATTGGGCTTAAGGCGCCCCTGGATCATTTGAAATTACAACGAGAGCCCTTTTCATTAGTGTAAACTAATTTAAATAATAATATATAAAGTATTATTTATGTAAGTACTTTATAGCTTGGATCTCCTTATGTCGAGACAACCTTGAAGGGGGATAAAATTCCTACAATTGCAACACTAGGTAGGTTTTAAGTTTCAAGTTTTAACGTTTTAAACTTTAAGTTTTAAAGTTTAGAAGTTATTTTAAAGTTTTAAATTTCAAATTTTTTGACGTTTTGTAGTTATGAAGTTTTGAACTTTGAATTTTAAAGTTTTGAAGTTTTGGAGATGAGAAGTATTGGAGTGTGAGTTTTGAAGTAAATCTGATCTCAAAGAAATAAGACAAATTATTGTGTCTGGTAAGGAGAACATTTTTCGATAATCTATGAAAATGTTTCCCAGTATAAGAATTTATAAAGTTCGATTCATCCCGAATTCCAGGTAATTCTTGGGTCAATTTATGTATCAGGGTGCACCCCTACTGTTAAAGTCAAGCGCCATATTTTAAGGAATTATGATAAAAAAATCTATTCCTATCTAGAGATAAATACATAACAATTTATCTCTGATCCATCCATATTGGTACAATTTTAACCTAAACTAAAGACACCTGAGTTGCCACAAAAAATTGGCTTTATTAGTTTAGCTGTTTTGACGTTTATTGAATACAAACAGACAAATAAGCTAAATTTTATATTGTGTTTTATAGAGGAAAACAAGTTGAAGAAGGTGAAGAAGCCTGACAACGGTCTCGAGGTCGAGGAGGTCAGAGAGTTCCTTGACAACGGGAACACCATGAACTTGTACCTCAGGTAGAACCAGAACAACTGATAAACATTTAATCAACAATTGAGATAACAAAACAGTGAATTGAAATAACGTGTAAAAAAAATTAGCAAAACGTGGCAAAAATAAAAACAGAACGCTGACGAAAAATACATTTGAAATAAAAAATGTTGAAATTAAAAACGTCGAAAAGTAAAACCTTGCATTATGCCAAATGAAATAACGCAAAAGTAAGCATTTAAATTACGACTTTTAAACATTTTAACCTACCCAATAAACACCTTAATAGAACAAAACTTTTCCTTTTAAACATTCAAATATTTAGTATCTACATGGTTTAATTTACAGATTCTGAGCGTTTACTGTTAATTTGTTTAAAGGCTTATTTTTATTTTTTGCAAATATAACGAATGATAATATGAGTGATGCACCAGCGCATGCATGGGCGGTTTCAGGATTTAAGATTTTATTTTGAGATGTGCCCTTTAAACCTTGATCTGATCTGTGACAATAATGTCGAAGATATTTTCGTTTTTCTAGGTTTATAAGTGTTTAATTGTGATAATTCCTATTGGTGTTCCATTCGCAAGTCACTTTTGTAAAGAAGCCCCAATTAAAAACGATCAGTTTTCAAAATTAAAAACATTGTGTTGACGGAAAACAGCAACACGCTAGACAAATCAGGATAATAGGCCGGTTAGGATTCTGGTGGGGGATGTTTATTATCCCCAGACAATTATTTCCCGATAGGCCGCACAAATACACACACAACAGAGTAACCCCGTCTCAGAAATTCGATAACAAAATCTTTATTTCCTAAAAAATAACATAAATTATAGGTCATGGTTACTTGTACAATGTTATAATGAATATTAATAATGAAAAAATCTTACGAAATATTTGAGTGTGATCGGGGGAAACTTATTGTTGATCAGTATTGAAATACGTTTTTTTTAACTTCTGAAAAATTACAATTGAATAGTTAACGAAATTCACTAATGCTTCTTATGAAAATATTCTTGCTTAATTTTAGTGATTTCACAATAACAAAATGTTTCAAGCTCCGTGAGCCGAAGTACAAAGGAATTTGCGGGCTGAAATTTGGTTTGGCTGTCTCCGACAGGAGATTCGAGTTGAAGACGACATTTTATTTTACAGAGTTCTTATAATTAATGGTTAACACATTGATATCTAACAGTTCTATTCGACTTTTTGGATTCTACAACAACAAGAAATTATGATTTTTTTTTTAAATTGTTAAATCCATTTATTTAGTGTTATTGGAAAGCCTGAAGCCGATGCCCTGAGAGTCTTTAAGAAGAAAAACTAAAAACTATAATTATGAAAAAATATTTATCTATTAATTTAGAAAAACAACCAGTATTATAAAATGAATTAAAGAGGTATATAATTTTAAATGTTTAAAAACAGATTTGAGAAATATAAACAATCTGATATGATTAAAATAAAATTTTTGAAAAATTAATAAAATATTTAAATGTTTGTAAGTTAGATAGATTTGTTTATCTCGCATTTACAATCAGAATAAGGATTTTAAAATGTCTAAAACTGAAGTATTATAGTCTATTTATAAAACTTCCATTTGGCATTATAAGCTATATGTTTCGGTTGCAAGATAACAACTAAAACGACATTTATTTAAATGTTTTCTTGTTCTCGTAGACAAAATTCATACAACATATTTAAATAAAGAGCGTCACATATTATATCGGATTGATCACTGAACTTTAAAGCCAAATTACGCACATATTACTAAAAAAACTAGTATTTTATGCATGCAAATCTTTATATAGCCTTGCAAAATTGTTTTAAATGATTTAATCTTTGTCCCGAAAATCGCAATTAAGAGCTATGAACGATCTAATATAATATGGGACACCCTGTATATAAAGTAATAATCTCTGTTTGGAAGTTGGATGTCGATCATAACTCAGGAACCCCTGGACTGATTTGCCTAAAATTTTGACTGAGGAAGTCGTTAGAGAACCAGGAATTGTTTGGTTTAAAGTTGAGTTTTAGAGAAAGTTTAGTTTTGAAGCAAAGTCTGATCTCTTCGCTTTTACAGAAACTAATGTAAAATTTGGGAAATGTAAAGTTCTTAAACACAACGACTTATCTAAAGTTTTATAAAGTTTGTAAACCCTTTATTTTTTTAAGCAGCCAAACTAGTGGAGAGGGTACAAGGCGACAAAGTGACAAAAACTAGTGGAGAGGGTACAAGGTGACAAAGGGACAAACTAGTGGAGAGGGTACAAGGTGACAAAGTGACAAAAACTAGTGGAGAGGGCACAAGGCGACAAAGTGACAAAAACTAGTGGAGAGCGTACATGGTGACATTGACAAAGGGACAAACTAGTGGAGGGGGTACAAGGTGACAAAGTGACAAAAACTAGTGGAGAGGGCACAAGGCGACAAAGTGACAAAAACTAGTGGAGAGGGCACAAGGCGACAAAGTGACAAAAACTAGTGGAGAGGGTACAAGGTGACAAAGTGACAAAAACTAGTGGAGAGGGCACAAGGCGACAAAGTGACAAAAACTAGTGGAGAGGGTACAACTTTACAAGGTGACAAAGTGACAAACTAGTGGAGAGGGTTCAAGGCGACAAAGTGACACACTAGTGGAGAGGGCACAAGGCGTCAAAGTGACAAACTAGTGGAGAGGGTACAAGGCTACAAAGTGACAAACTAGTGGAGAGGGTACAAGGCGACAAAGTGGCAAACTAATGGAGAGGGTACAAGGCGACAAAGTGACAAACTAGTGGAGAGGGTACAAGGCGACAAAGTGACAAACTAGTGGAGAGGGTACAAGGTGACAAAGTGACAAACTAGTGGAGAGTTATATATATCTATGTATATATTCATTTATATATATATACGGAATTTTCCCCTGACCTAACCTAGCTACAGGGATTCACTAGATTCACACACACGCATTTTTAACGGTATAGGAAGTGAAAGGCCCGCGGTGTTTTGTGTGTATGCTCAAAAATGAAAGTATTTTTATTTGAACCTGTTGTTCAGTTCTTCTCTACTCGCAGGACACTATAGTGATTAAACGTGATTATCAAGCTTATACATTTTTTATTTTAGTTTTTGTTTCACTCATTATAATTTCAAAGAAGGAAATATTGTTTCATGGTTTCAGCCATTCATTCTACATATATCTTACGAAGGAGTAAGGAGCTCATATTCGGAGGTTTTTACAGGGAGAGTTCTACCCCTCATCCTAAATACCGGCCAAGAGCCCTACGTCTTAGCTCCCTCCCACTGCAAACCAAGATGTTTACGCTTTCGCATCAAAAGTTTAAAATGAGTATTTTGCCAAATACTCCTTTTAAACTTTAGATAGAAACAAGCGCGTAGCATTTGTAAAATGAATATGTCTAGCCCTAACTCACCCTCTTCCAAGAACCTCTAACTCTCCCCCCCCTCCATGTTTCTCCATTAATTTATGTGCTCCCCCCTCTATTTATGAATGGAGGATACTTTATAATAAAAGATAAAAATAATGACAGTTAGATACAATCACAGGGTGTCCTATAAAACATGACAAAAGATACACAACTTAAAGATCCTCTATAGGATCATTGACAGCTTATCAAAGACTAAATCTGTTCCATAAATGTCAGGGATCAAAGACGATCTTTAAGTTGTCTCTCGATTATCTTATTTACCGGGACACCCTTCATACAAAAAAAGCGTACATCCGGTTTAAACATGTTAATAATAATTACTTTGCTTTATTCAATATTTACATTGTCAATTTAGGTCAGTTTTTAAACAAATATATTTATATATTTTATCAAACATTTCTCATCAAATGATTTTAATATTAACTTGTATACATAAATAACACAAAGGAAATACATACTAAGCTTTTTACAGTGACAACATGAAAAATAAATTAAAACAATTCTGCACATAAACAGTTAACATGCAGGACAGTGTTGTTTTCTAATTGATTCTTGTCGTGCTCGCGTTAAAGTACGTTTCTTTTGCACTATCACATTTTTTTTAATCTGTTGATATCCAACAATGCTAACAAGAAATCCGTAACTTTAACTGTTAAAAAGGCGGGTTGAATTACGATTGCGCCATGAAAACATTATGAATAAACAAACATAATGGACTATTAACATTTTTAATCTGCTCGACTAACTGTAATCATTTGAAAACAGTTCAGGTTGAGCCTTTCCACAAGAAACTGTTCACGATATTCAAAGTGACCCTTGATAAAAAACAGTACTTGCCTTATTCACAATAAAACCCTTCCACCCTTTATCGGACACTCTGGTACACTAGACGGGCTGGTACACTAGACGGGCTGGTACGCTAGACGGGCTGGTACACTAGACGGGCTGGTACACTAGACGGGCTGGTACACTAGACAGGCTAGTACTCTAGACGTACTGGTACACTAGACAGGCTGGTACACTAGACGGGCTGGTACACTAGACGTGCTGGTACACTAGACGGGCTGGTACACTAGACGGGCTGGTACACTTGACGTCCTGGTACACTAGACGGGCTGGTACACTAGACTGGCTGGTACACTAGATGTGCTGGTACATTAGACGGGCTGGTACACTAGACAGGTTGAGACACAAGACGTGCTGGTACACTAGAAGGACTGGTACACTAGACGGACTGGTACACTAGACAGGCAGGTACACTAGACGGGCTGGTACACTAGTCGGGCTGGTACACTAGACGTGCTGGTACTTATAAGTTATAGTAAACACTACACTAAGCAATCCTTGGACTGGTTCGGATCATGCAACTTTGGAACTTTCGTTCTGAAGAAAGATATGAGGAAGATATCGTCGTTTATCAACCATGAAAAGATATTATTTCTGTTATTTATATAAAATTTTTGCTCAAACAACAGAAAAAAATTGTCTTTAAATCTTTTTTAAGATATTGTCTTTAACTTTTTAAAGCTATTTTTATATAAAATAATTGCTAAAGGGTTGTCAACGTCTGCACTGCAAACGATTGCTATGATATCTTCATTAACGCCGTTAATAAAATTGAAATCGTTAACAAAAGAAAAATTTGAATAAGAACCGAAAATACCGTTTTCGAACGGAACGTTCAGTTCTTAGCGAAATACAAGTCTGTGAATTCTACAGGAGGTTTCTGAAAGAAAAATTGCCAGTAAAAATGTTTCCCAGCGACTCAAATAAAATCCTATATTAGACCAATAAATAATAAAACTAATTTGAAGTATTTGTATTTTTAAGTTTGTCACACTCTATAGATTTCATTTAAAATTTAATTATAATTGTTTGTGTTATAACTGTTATAACTGTTTAAAAAGAATTTTGAATGAGATTGAATCTTATTAAATTCTAAAAATATAAAAAAAAATTGTAACCTGTCTTCTGTGATCCTTTCGCCCAGTCTATTTATTAACCATTAATGAAAAGAAATCCTCAGAAGTTTTTATCTTTGTTTCTTTTCTTTGATTTGAGAGATCTGTGAAATAATGAATTCTGTAACAGTGAAAAGTCTTGGTTTCATAATTCCTAAGATTTTTAATACCAGGTTGCAAAGATAAAGGGATTGCAAAATAATAAGTATTTGGAAGTGAAGAGTTTGTTGATTTGACCAACATTGGTTAAATAAGACTGTGTTGAAACTTAGTAATTTCAGTTTGTAAATATGGTGGGTACTTTGGAACCATTTCAACCTTCAGTTTGTAAATATGGTGGGTACTTTGGAACCATTTCAACCAGAAAATAGTAAAATCAATTCCAGGTAACCAATTCAGTTAATGTTTAACTAAATTTAATCATTATTATTTTCATATTTTGCATGTTTTTAATTATATCCTCTATAATTAAAGATCATGTATAGATAAAATTAGTTTTAAGTGACCCCTCATAAACAGATAGAGGGCATGTCCGATTAATAACAGTATCCTAACAGTTTTGAGTGATCAAAGATATGAAAAAAATCTGTGTTTTTTAGATTAAATTTTTCAATCGTTTCTTTCTACAAGTTACAATTGCTGAGTCCTACTTCAGATAGAATTGGATCTTTGAACGGAGGGTACCGATGTAAATCAGACATGCCCTGTAAAATGTAAGATCACTTGAAATAACAAGAATAGTTATCCACTTAAAGAGCAAAGCAGTTTAAATTGCTTATTTTCTATTAAACAAGTTTTGGTTCAATATCCGCGGCTAATTCAGGTCGTGCAGGGCTTCCAGGTGCACATAGGGGACTTAGGGACTTAAACAGTGTTTTATTTTGGGGGGGGGGGGGGAAATTACGCTAATGCAAATTCCAGAAATACCAACTCCTGAAATATTAACCCCTAAAATACTAACTCCTGAAATACCAACTCCTAAAATACAAACTCCTAAAAAATCCTACACCTTAAATACCAACTCATAAATACCAACCCCTGAAATACCAAAACCTAGAGTACAAACTCTTAAAATATCAACTCCTAAAGAACCCAACTCCTGAAATACCAACTCCTAAAATACCAACTCCTAAAATACCAACTCCTAAAAAACTCAACTCCTGAAATACCACCTTATAAAGTACCAACTCCTGAAAATCCAACTTCGGAAATACCAAATCTTGAAATATCAATTGTTGGAAATATCAACTGCGAAAACAGGAATTGTTGGAAATGTATGTGGGTTTATATTTGGGTACGATGTAAATTCGGGGGGGGGGGGGGGTGTATTGTCCCCGCTGTATAGGCCCCTAGTGCACTGTCATAAATACTGACAGTTTATCTACCTGCATGAAGAAATTAGAAATATTAATCATAAAACAGATTAGAGTTTAGCTTTAGGATCCCAGACTAGAGATACAGAATTGATTGTTATTAAATCTTTAAATTCAAAATTTTATTTTATACTTAAATGTAGTTTAATACACTTAAGACTAATTTCTAATAATTAGTTTTTTTTTGTTCATTTGCTAGAGATGTCAACGATAGTGTAACGTAACGTAAAATGTACGTTTTTGTACGTTACGTTAGGATAATGTGTAACGTTTGGATATATTCTATATAACGTTAACGTCGATTATTTCGTTTTTTTATCATATTGAATTTCCTATTTTCTTTGAAATTATTCGCAGATTTCTTCAGTATCTTAAAATTTCGTCTTTTCGATAATAATTCTAGAAGATCTGCGAAAATCTTTGTGAATGAGAAACCAGAATAATGAGAAAATAGAAACTAATAATTGAACAAGATTACTTATTTTCGATGATAAGATTAATTTTTATTTTCTCAACATGTTCCTATTCATGATGTCTGTAGTTTAAGGTAGACCTTTTTTACATTTTATGACGTCGTTATTTAATAATTTTAAAAAACTAATTCTGAAAACGTATCCACACCCAAAGAAGGAGTTTTGACCATCGAATTTGCGCTCAAACTCTGGATTAACAGATCTTTAATATGTCTCAAATGAATCCGAAATATCCACAACACTGCATACTCAGTGCAACTACCTTACATAGCCGGTCACTCCCTTTAATGTAACTTTTATTATTCCAATATGCCTTGAAAATACCGCAGAACCCTCCCAAAAAAATAATTAACATTTTTTACATTGATGTTTGATGTATGAAAATCGAAAATGGACCATATGAGCCTCCACTATATAGATACCGAGATACTCAGACTTGCTAGGTGGACCGATCCAGTTAACAAACCTACGCTATACAGAATTTTTTAGTGTGAAAAATGTTCAAATTTTTATACACCACTTCATTAAACAATATTAGCCACTATTTATGATAATCGATAAATACTTTCATATGAGAAAAAATATTTTATTTCAACTTTTTTATTTAAACTTTAAAAACAATTTTCAATAAACCTCCTGTATTACACAGGCACATTTTCATGTATTGTTCATGCTCATTTCTGTAAAGCGGAGGCTTGGTCTGCCTAGCAACTCTGGGAGGCTTGTCTGCATAGCGGAGGTTCATGGTGTCTGGAGTTTTCCTCTCATTTTTTAAAAAACTCCATTTTTTAACATTTAAAGTAAACCTCTACCCCCCTAGGACACTGTAGTGACTAGTGTCAATCAATTTTAATGTTTATTGTGACACCCTGAATAACATTGCTGTGGAAGCAGTTTTTTTTTAAGCACCAGGTTTAGTGAAACTAATGGGCCTTTTTTTGATAAAAATACTTAATTTCGCCTTCTAGTTCCAAACTTTTTAAACTTATTCATGTCTTTGCTTTTTTGTGTAAATCAAACTCACTATTGTAAACCAGAAAAATCGTCGATATAAAATCAAGATGAGTTTCACAAAATCCGTGTTGAAATATTGAGTTCAGAAACGTTAAATTCGTAAGAATCCTATTCAAATGTAGCAAAATTTTGGAATGATATTTGTTAGTCTTAATCAAAACAATTTTTGAAATCTCGAAAATCGGCCAAACGGGCGGTGTTCAGCATTTCAAGAGGCAACTTTTGATACCCATATCACTATTACAATTGTTAAATCTCTTGTTTGTGTTAATTATGTAAATTTATATGTGAAATTGTGAATAAAACCATATTCTACATCTACTAATGTTTTAATGCTAAACCTAGACAAGAAGTATACCAAGGATTATTGAAAGTAACCTGTTTGATTTGATTGAAATCGAAATTGTTGTATTTCAGAAACCGTATTCTTTAAGATAATGATTTTTTTTAATTAAAACTTGATATTTTAAGAATTTCTTTCCGTGGGAAAAATCAATTATTTTTGACGAGGTTTATTAATTTTTGACTACAGAAGAATACCAGGTTTAACAATTCAGTACAAAAGATTGCAAGAAATTCTATTTATGAGAAAGAAAAAAAGATGTGTATACTTATTGATAAACCTACCTGTGGCCTATAATGGTGTAAATCATTCATTCTTAACAATTTTTAAAAAGCGTAATGGCTGAAATGATTAGACCTTAACGTTGTAACTTTACGTAACATGAAGAACAGACCTGAATAATTCAAATTAGTGTAACGTCAGAAACTTCTAGATTTTCACGTTTTCCTAAAGCGTAACGTTAGAAAGTTCATTAAAGTTTCCCTATAGCATAACGTTAGAAAGTTCATTAAAGTTTCCCTATAGCGAAAGACCATGCATGTAACGTTTCGACATTGCGTAACGTTTGGTTGAGCATATACGTAACGTTCCCTCATTGCGTAACGTTAGAAAGAGTATGCACGTAATGTTCCCCTAGTACGTAACGTTAGAAAGAGCATACATACACTTAACGTTCCCTTTAGTGTAACGTTGGAAAGGGCAAGCACTTAACGTTTCGATATTGCGTAACGTAAGAAACTTCCAGACCTGGAAGGGTTCAGTAAACGTAAGGGGAAAATATTTAGACGACTAAGTTTTTAAAAGTGTAACATAAGTAGTATATATATAATTCTTAACATCATGGAAAATTTTAACGTTATAATGCAACATAGTAATGCTCTAATACGTAACGTTTCTGAAATAGGCATAAACTACGTGATGGAAATACGAAACGTTTGTATGATTCAAGATATAAAATAGTGTTAAAGTGTAACGTAAGTTCTACAAAAAATCTATTTCAGAGAAATGTGTAACGTTGTAAATTTGTTCAAATTTCAATAAAACTTTAACACAACGTTATGAAAATTTTTGAAATTGTGAAAGCAAAACGTAACGGAGCTAAAAAAAAAAATCATAATTCTAACGCTGTTCAAGATATTCAAGGGCATAAAATCCAAAACGTAACGTTTCTTTGTGGAATACTATTTAAAAATGTCTAACGTAACTTTTCTAACGTTATGTGCTTAAGCTGAATTTATCGTAACGTATGCTAAAAATCGAAAAAGTCGAAACGTTGACATCTCTATATTTGAATTAGTAATAAATAATATGTTTACAAACCTTTGAACAAAGAATTGAAATGTAAAGATAGTTATTTCAGAGGTGTACGCATTTTTTGTAATGCAGTGTGTAAAGTAAACACAAGACGGATGTCATAAAAAATCAAAGAAATATTCAGGTCATTGGAAACTATTATGTGAATTATCAAAATTATCTAAGTTAAATGCTTTTATCCTCCTCGTATACTAGAGGAACACTGATTCATCTATTCTTGTTTACAAACACAGCCCAGAGAGAACTGGTTTCAATATGTACGTAGATAATACGCAACAGCAATTAAATTTTCTTCACTTATTACCTTAATTTTGAATAGTTCCACGCGTCCAGCTTTCTAAATTTATTTCTACTATCCATAGTATTGGACTACACTTGTTCATGTCCGCATACTCTATTGTAATTACTCTATATTTTTAAACAATTAAACAATGCAGGGCCCTTCGCACCCGTCTTCGGTTTTGACTTTAATTGTTCCTAGATCTGCGGCATTTTCTCTTCTAAAGTTATCAAAACAATAACTAAATTTTTTTTGCTGATTTATGATTTTTTTTGCGGATTAAAAAAGTCGAAATTTATTCAGGACAATTTTTTTTAAATTCTGAACATCCATATAACTTCCCTATAGATCATGAGAGGTCACAAAAAAAACTTTTAAGATTTAATTTTCGTATTTTTATTACATTTGAATTTACTCTACTCTAAATGATGTATATAAAACATATTTCATAGAGTTTCACAGATGTTTGGCGTTTTACTCAATTTTTACATTATTCAGTCTTTAAGATTCTTAAGTACTACGAACTAGGGATTTTGTTCCACTGGAAAAAATGCTCAAATTCCGAATAAAATGTGCAAATTCCGCGTAAACATTGCGATAGGAAAAAATTCCAACTTATGCGAAATATATTTCTGAAATTTCAAGAGAAAAATTTACGCAAATCGCCAGCAAAAACTAAACGCTGTGACAGGTTTTAAAATAATCATAATTAAACTCAATTATCCACATGGTTTAGAACCTTCTTTTAAAACAAGTTTAATATAATTTGGAAAAAGAAACAGAAATAATTAATATATAAAATAAAGCTTCTAATACTGGTCGCTTGATTATAAACTATAAAGCAGAAATTTCCACATATTAGATTAAACAGTTGTTTACGCAAGTTTTGCGCCGAATTGCGTATCATCTCCGCTTGGGCATAATTGCGCAAAAGTTTGTTTCCGCTGGAGGTTACCTG
The DNA here is from genome assembly GCF_000591075.1 of Eurytemora carolleeae. Taxonomy (NCBI): domain Eukaryota; kingdom Metazoa; phylum Arthropoda; class Copepoda; order Calanoida; family Temoridae; genus Eurytemora; species Eurytemora carolleeae. The sequence continues at coordinate 48,348 of NW_019396319.1, read as the reverse complement.
CAATAAGAACTTCACATTTTTACAACTGATTGCGAATTTTGAAATCTTTCAAATGATTATCTTTCCCCTTGCTAATGCTAAAATGTGATTTTTAATACCTTTTTATTTAAAGATATTTTTAAGATTTGACAGTTTGCAAAACTGCAGTAAAACTGTTTTTCTTTATTGGCATTTTTTATAAACCCTAAGGTCAAACTTTTTGTGTAAATTGCGATAATATAACACTTGGTATCGACTTAGGTAAAAATTCTAGGGATAAATGATTGATCTTTCAATATTAGTTATCATCCTTTCTGGGATTCCAACCAATATATATATACAATATACGACTGAGCTGAATATTTCGAACAACAAAATAAACAGATAACTGCTTGCTCTAGGGTTTTAAAAATCTAAAGTTTGGCCCTCTGTTTAAGCAATCTTTGTAATCAGTACTCTTTTCTATTTCGAGGTTTGCGGAATAATGAAGCAGTTAACATTTTGGGATTGAAGTAGAAGTGTTTTCTCAAATATGAGGAAAGTATTTTATTTTACTTTAACAGAAAAAAATTCGATTTTTGAGCATAGCTACAGGATAGGACTTTTAGGGACAGGATAGTATAAGATAGTATAAGATAGAACAGGATGGGACAGGATTGGACAGGATGGGACAGAATGGGACAAGATTGGAAAGGATGGGACAGAATGGGACAGGATGGGAAAGGATGGGACAGGATGGGACAGGATTGGACCGGATGGAACAGGATTGGACAAGATGGGACAGGATGGGACATGATGGGAAAGGATGGGACAGGATGTGACAGGATGGGACAGTATGGGACAGGATGGGACAGGATGAGACAGAATGGGACAGAATGGGACAGGATGGAACAGCGATGGGACATGATGGGATTCCGAATCTGGTTTTCTTTCAATAATCAAAAGCATCGTATTTTTATTTTAAGGAAGATTTGAGACAAATTGTTCTTAACAACCAATTTATGTCTTCACAAAAGCTGTGAACAAAGGAGTTGAACTGAGTCTTTGCCACAAACTCTGAATTCTAATCTCTATATCTTTGTCGTAGATGTAGAAAGTTAGAGTTTAAATCTAAGTTTGAAATATCAAAAGTTCACACTATCAGGTTGCAAAGATATAGGGACTAAAAAATTTAAGTTTGTGGCAAAAACTTATTTCTTTTTGTTCTTAAATTCTAACAAAATATTGATAATTTCGAAATGCTTTCAGCTAAATTTGAAATTTTGTCTAATGATAAACTGATAAATTTATTATCTAGGTTAAGTGTGACTTTTCCTCTTGTAGGGGTCGTCTTTATCATATTTACATCCATTTACAGCCTTTCAAATCTAGAGGTAAAATATCAGAAACAACTATCTAATAAATAGTTTTAATGAACATAATAATTAATACTAAAATATTAAAAGGGAATGAAAATTAAAGGGAATGTGAGTGTAATTTGAAGAGACCCTTAATTCAAAGAAGGCAATGTACGCACGATTCACAACAATACCTTTTAAAACCTGTATTTGATAAATAATGCGGAATATATTATCGTTTTTTTAAGTAAAAATACATTTTTGATCATTTCTAAACATTTCCCTGCACTTGAAATGCGCAAGTCACTTTCGTAGAAAGCCTACAGTTAAAAATGATCAGTTTTCAAAATCGTTAAGATTGATATCTGTTAATACTTGTTCAGACAAAGCTTTCAAAGGTACCGTTGTGAATCGGGCATTGCCAACTTTGCATTGAGGGTCACTTGAAATTACGCTGACAGTTCCTATAAATTTTAAAATTGATTCACCTGCAACAATTTTAACCTTGGTCTCTGAAGCTTATGATAGATTTCTTAGGTTTTTCCCTTAAAACTCTAATCATAAGAGAAGTTTTTGTTTTAGTAACCTGTCTATAGTTATTACAGGGTTACCTCTAAAGGATGAAACTTTAGAGACTACTCAATATAATTTACTAAGTTTTATTTCTGACATTCTTCACATAGTCCTTAAAAACTATTTGAAATGTAGAAACTAAAAAGTTTTTTATGAGAGAAACAATCTCAAGAACTGACGAGGGTCAACCCAGACCGAAATATATTTTTAATAAAATGTGGAACTATAACATTTACTTTTTAACTCTATGAGGTTTGGTCCAGCATCAACACTAAATTTTAAACCAAAATCTCACCTTTAGACAGTTAAATTCTTTTAGATTTAGGTCGTCATTAAAGGCTCGTCCTTTTGTACGGGTAACACTAGATAAAAAATGTAGTTTTACATGTTACATTTTAATGGCATCATCAAATATTTTAAGTGTCCGTAAAAACATGCATAAGAATATATGAGCTACTTGAAATTTAAAAACTATTGGTTTCCATACCCTCCTTTTAGATTTCATGAACAGTCCCCATTTAGGTTGGAAACTTCAGCCTTCCAGCTCCAGCATTATATATACCAAGTTTTTATAGGTAAATTATAATATCATCAGGATCACATAGACATTTTTAGGACCCCCCTTCCTCTCAGCTCCAGCATTATATATGCCAAGATTTTATATTTGAATTTCAATATCATCAGGATCAAATAGATATTTTCCAGGCCCCCCCTCCTCTCAGTTTTTATAAGTAAATATCAATGTTTTATTAACTTTAATAATTTATTTTGACCATGGGTATCATTATATGAACACTTACATTACGCGAGCTGATTTAGCTTCCTATTTTTCCTTGGGCTTAACTATTAGGTTTGGTTAACTGATAATGATTTTTGTTTATCGTAGCGTTGATTTGCTAATGACTTGTAGAAAGCTGGATTTTCAAACATAATTGAATTATGTTCTTTTGTACTTTTCTCAGTCAGTCATCAAAAGAAAAAAGAAAGAAATTAAGGAATTTTTCCTTTTAAGAATTGATTTTGTTTTCCTGTGTCTATTTTCTTCCGCCTACCCTTTCCTTTCTTGTTTTGTATTCTCTGGGTTCACTGGCTCAGTAAAAAATTCTCTCTCAACTAGAGCTATCCTTTCCGCACTTTAATTGGATCAGCCTGTGTAAATGTCATGTCTATCAGTGCTTATCATTTGTCTATTGCTTGACAAAAACGCAACACTCCGGTTAGAATACACTCCCCCCAACCTTCTTGTAAATAAAAGTGAATATTAATGTAAATATTAACAAATATTTTCAGCTCCCCCCCCCCTCCCCCCATTTTACATCTATAGCTTATATAGGTGAACAATATCAACAGGGAAGGATTTTTTTTAGTAATATATGATCTGTAATATAAAGCAAATATCATAAATTTGATTCAAATTCAAATTCAACATTTTCAAATTCAGAACAAAGAAATTGAGTCTTTACCAAAAACTCTGATTTTCAAATCAATCCCATATATCTGTTCAACCTAATGTTTTAGAGTAGACCTTATATATGTCAAACTATGAATTCTGTTAGATCAAATAATCTAAGTATGAAATATTGAATGTTTTCACCATTATGATGCAAAGATAAAGGGATTAACAAATTTAAGTTTGTGTCAAAAACTCAATTCCTTTTGAAACTAATACCGATTTTATTTTCTCTATAAAGGTATTGAACAAATTTTTGTCAAACTTCTTTCAAGATTATAGGTATAGATGCGATAATCAACGTAAAAGATTAATTTTTTTTGAGTGAAAAACCAGAATCTAATTGGTTTTCATTGTTAATAAAGGTTGTCTGAGCCTGAGTTAGTCTGGAAGTATAAAACATGGGAAAAAGAGAATTGGAGAAATGATTCAATAACCCTTCCACCCCCGGAGTTTAGGAATGTGCAAACAAAAATAATCTTTTTGTAAAATTTAGGGAATTGTGGTTAGGCGTACGTTTATGTGAACCTACGTTTATGGAGTGGTATGTCTAATTCTGCAGTGGTGCCATTTAAACCTGTATATTTTCAATAATTAGGAAGATTTTAAAATTTCTGAATTTGAAAGTGTTTATTTATCACAAGTTCCTTCGAACCTCTATGTCACTGTATACTGAAACCATAATTGAAAATATTCAAATTTCCGAGAGAAAAATAAAGATGTCTCGTTTATTATCGTTCAGGCCAAGGATTAAATGGTTCCGTTGTGAATCGGACATGACACTCTAAATGATAAACTTAGGGTCAGTTGTCTGCAGTCCCGTTTAAAGGATAGAATATATTTGTATATATATCTCTGTTTAAAGGATGGAATATGTTTGTATATATATCTCTGTTTAAAAGATAGAATATGTTTGTATATATATCTCTGTTTAAAGGATAGAATATGTTTTTATATATATCTTTGTTTAAAAGATAGAATATGTTTGTATATATATCTCTGTTTAAAGGATAGAATATGTTTGTATATATATCTCTGTTTAAAGGATAGAATATGTTTGTATATATATCTCTGTTTAAAGGATAGAATATGTTTGTATATATATCCCTGTTTAAAGGATAGAATATGTTTGTATATATATCTCTGTATGTTTAAAGGATAGAATATGTTTGTATATATATCTCTGTATGTTTTAACAAAGGATATACAGGGTGTTCCACGAAACATGACAGTAGCAAGACAACAAGAAAACATGAAAGTCGTCTTTGACATAAATTTTTGTGTGGCATTTAGCCGTTAATCAACTTTAACATGTATGATTCTTGAAACAAAACCGCAAAATTCTCTTAGTTCTGGCATTTCCAAAATGTGGTCTGCCTTTTTAGAGCTGTCAAAATTACCTCAATATATTCAGAATTTCACTTTTATTAAATAAAACGAAAATTGTCGAAATCTAAACGAAATTTTTCAAATCTCCGGTAACAATAAAAGCACAAAAAAGGCAGACCCCATTTTGGAAATGCCAAGATTAGAGGTATTTTGTGATTATTACCTACCTTAGAATTTCAATTTTAAGATTAGTTTAACAAATAAATGTCGGAAATTATTTAAAAAATCAAAGATGACCTTTAAATCGTCTTGCTACTGTCATGTTTCGTACTACACCCTGTATATTGCATAATCCCTCGATATTTCAAACTTTAATTTTGCAGAATTTATAATTTGAAACATCAAAATTAAATCGATTGTCAGCGAAAGCACTTTTAATTTTTAACAACCTTAATCAAATAACCCAGTTCCAGTGAATTTTGTTTCTGCTGTTAAACAAATATAATTTCAGCCATTCGATCCAATAAAACATATATAAATTTTATAAATTTTATAAGTTAAATAAAAAATTTGGACGGTGTTAACAAATGTTTTTAAAGAAACTTAACACTTGTCACAAACGTCTAGTATTTTTAACCTTGAACTAAATCTTTGAAAACTGACGTCGAAAACCTTTGATATTTAAAGCAATGCATTCTGAAGTATGGTTACATCATCAGGTTGCTAAGCAATAGGGATTATAAAGTTAAAGTTTGTGGCGATTGGAGATCCAAACAAACGAACAAACAGGAAAAAAAAGAAATTACTTAAACTTAAAAATGTTGTTTACACATTCTTAATTAACAGAAATGAAAGTGTTTTTACTGCTGGAGCTACGGTGTGCTATGCTAGGAATATATATATTTATACTTATAAAACTGAATATTGAATTTATGTCAGTTAACATTTATAATTATTTTCATTCATTCAACAAAGTTGTTTTATTCGTTATATTGCTTGTTTATTAGATTTTAGTCGAAAAAAAAGAATTTACTTAATATCAAAAATCATATCATGATTTTTTGCAATGATAATGTTGAAAAAGGAAAATGCTGGGGTGTAAATAATGATAATGTTGAAAAAGGAAAGGGCCGGGGTGTAAATAAATGATAATGTTGAAAAAGGAAAGGGCCGGAGGTGTAAATAATGATAATGTTGAAAAAGTAAAGGGCCGAGGTGTAAATAAATGAAAATGTTGAAAAAGGAAAGGGCCGGGCGTAAATACATGATAATGTTGAAAAAGGAAAGGGCCGAGGTTTAAATAGATGATCATGTTGAAAAAGGAAAGGGCCGGGCGTAAATACATGATAACGCTGAAAAAAGAAAGGGCCGAGGTTTAAATAGATGATAATGTTGAAAAAGGAAAGGGCTGGGGTGTAAATAAATAATAATGTTGAAAAAGGAAAGGGCCGGGGTGTAAATAAATGATAACGTTGAAAATGGAAAGTGCCATGGTGTAAATAAATGATAATCATGAAAAAGGAAAGGGCCGGGGGGGTGTAAAAAATGATAATGTTGAATAAGTAAAGGCCGAGATGTAAATAAATGATAATGTTGAAAAAGGAAAAGGCCTGGGTGTAAATACATGATAATGTTGAAAAAGGAAAGGGCCGGGGTGTAAATAAATGATAACGTTGAAAAGGAAAGGGCCAATAAATATATTCATGCTTGAACTTTGAATGATGGAATTGTGAACTGGACATGCTAGTTTTTAAATTTAAATTACTTTTACAGATTCAATTTCTTAATAGAAAAAGTAAATTTGTTAATATTCTTTTTTTGTAATTTTAAGTGAACCTTAATGCAAAGATGGCAATGCTTAATTTTCTTTTGATTTTTAAAATATAAAAGTGGAAGCAAGTATACTGACAGCCAGGCTAAGGGTCAATGTGTTTGTCGAAGAAATTATTTTGGAGAGAGCTGTGGAATACCATCATCAGTCTGGTTCAATGATGTGGTAATTATATAAATTATATTGTGGAATACCATCATCAGTCTGGTTCAATGATGTGGTAAATATATTAATTATATTATGGAATACTATAATCAATGTTGTTCAATATTTTTTGTCTAATTTTGTTAATTTAAACCATGCTAAATTTTAATTCTAAGATAGAATACAAGAAAATTTCCCAAATTTTCGTAGAATCTTTCGAAACGGTCAAAAACCATAAAACTTAGGTTAAAATGACCAAGATATTGCTGATTCCTTTATATTAAGCGACTTGCGCAAACATTGTCCCAGAAAAATCGTTTTTTAATGATTTGTTTTCTATTTTGTTGTTTTTTAACTTGGTATTGAATTCAAAACACAAAGGGGTATTAAAGGGAGTGTTGCTGATACCTTTCATTTTTCGAGAACATTCCCTTTAAGTGCTAACTTGAAATTGAGTAAAAACACACTTAAAAACGATTGACATAGTTAGGAATAAAAACCTTTTACATTTATGTATTATAGTGTTGCTAGAATGTGACTGTAATTCAATGTTAAACATTCTCTAGAAATAATTACAATGTAATTTTGTTCAATGTTTCCAACCTCTTTCCATCAAAATATTTACCCCCTCCCCCTTTATATATGAAATATATACCCTATATACAAGTGTTCAGTGTTAGATATCGATGCGCACATATTAACCCCTTCATTAATTCTGCTGGGTAGGTTCATTGTGTGTGGTGCTCGCAATTGCGTATCCGTATTTTTTTGCCTTTGAATTAAACACTCAATCAAAAACAAAATCAAAATGATAGATATAACATTAAAAGTGTTTTTCTCAGAGCGTTACCAACTTGACTTTTGTAAGAATTTGTTATTAACCAGTAATAACCAGAAAACTCTGAAATAGAAGACGACTTTATAGCAGTACTTAAGTGCATATTTGACGTTGTAGCGAAGCAAATAGTTTTACCAGACACTTCTTAAATAAAAAAAATGAAGGCTATATTAACACAAGAGTAAATATATGCTAGATGTGTATGTACAATGGTTTATATGTGGCAAAAAACAGTAGGATTAAAGGCTATATTAACACAAGAGTAAATATATGCTAGATGTGTATGTACAATGGTTTACATGTGGCAAAAAACAGTAGGATTAAAGGCTATATTAACACAAGAGTAAATATAATGTGGCAAAAAACAGTAGGATTAAAGGCTATATTAACACAAGAGTAAATATATGCTAGATGTGTATGTACAATGGTTTATATGTGGCAAAAAAACAGTAGGATTAAAGGTTATATTAACACAAGAGTAAATATTGCTAGATATGTATTTATACAATGGTTTATATGTGGCATAAAACAGTAGGTTTAAATAAGCAAATAAAGCAATATTTTGCATTTAGAACTTTATGATGCATATAATGAAGCAGTAACCTAGGTTTACAATGCGTTTTAGTATTTACATACAAAATATTTCTACGCGCATACAAATTGATGCTTCGCGCTTTTTTCTTTTTAGTCTAGCTTTTATGTTGCTTTCAAATACCACCACGTTTTCTTTGTACATCATAAAACTAACGAAATCAGCAGATTTTCATGTTTTTATTGAAATATTTTTAAGATCTTTAAAATAAGAAATTACTAATTTTTAACCGACAATAAACCTGCCCAGATATACCCATTAACAAATAAATGGCCCGATCGGTTCAGCCGTTTTTTACGTTTTTCGTATCATACAAATGTGTATTTAGATTTTTGTTTAGACAAAACGATATGATATTAAACTAAGATCTAAGCCCAGAAGAATAATTCAAGCATTAATAGGTAAATAAACGAAAAATACTATTTGAAGTAAAAATATTATTAGTATAGTATAAATATTATTAGTATAGTATAAATGAAAAAAAAACATTAAATATTATATAATTTATGATATAAAAAAAGATATTATTTATGAAAAAAATCATTAATTATTATTATTTATGATATGAAAAAACATTGAATATTATATTATTTATAATATAAAAAAAAACATTACATCCCGTGTTATGAAAATCAAATAAACGTAAACTTCAATTATAAATTTAATTTGTTTAATCTAAAATAATGTCCAACCATTCTCCAATATGTAGGAAGTGTTGGATGTCACTTTTTGCGTAAAATTACGGGTTTAAATTCATTATAGAAACTAATAACTCACCACAAGCACATTTTTTAATCCCTAAATTGTTGCAACCTGATGTTGTAAACCTAATTAACATTTCAAACTATGAATATCAAAATTTACACCATCAGAGCTGAAAACTTTAGAATAGTGGATATCGAGATTAATGCTTGCTCCTCTCTTTTCCTAACCTAATCTTGTACTTGTATCCTGAAAACTTTAGAATAGTGGATATCGAGATTAATGCTTGCTCCTCTCTTTTCCTAACCTAATCTTGGACTTGTATCCTGAAAACTTTAGAATAGTGGATATCGAGATTAATGCTTGCTCCTCTCTTTTCCTAACCTAATCTTGTACTTGTATCCTGAAAACTTTAGAATAGTGGATATCGTGATTAATGCATGATCCTCTCTTTTCCTAACATAATCTTGTACTTGTATCCTGAAAACTGTAGAATAGTGGATATCGAGATTAATGCTTGATCCTCTCTTTTCCTAACCTAATCTTGTACTTGTATCCTGAAAACTGCATAAAATTCAACCAATCAGAGTCGCGTTCATGAAGCCGATAAATTTGAAATTTTGCGCCCCATTTAAGATTAATTTATACAGAAACGGGAGGTACTCTCTAATTTTAAAAACCGGTTTTTGATTTTTCTCTATTATAAGAAAGAAAGAACGGTTTAAGAAGAAAATCAAAATGGTGTCTATATTGGATACTCAAATTAAGTAATCGGGATTAAAGGTATCTCATTCTAAATTTTTCAGCTCTGGTTGCATAGATATCTGGAATAAAAAAGCAATCTGCAGTTCCTTTTGCAAAATGATCTTTTAACAAATAAAATTTATCTAATTCGAGTATTAATATTCTTTCATTATGACAGACTTTTAATAAAGAATCAAGTTTGGCAAAAAAGAGGAAAAAAGTTAGAACAGAAGAAGTTTTCTAAATTTTGTTAGATTATCTAATTAATTTTCCTAAAATCTAAATATTAGTAAACTGCAAAACAATTTTCGGATTACGTTAACAACGCCTGTCGTTTTTTTAATGCCAAGAGGGTAGAAAAATGTTATATTTAAGGGACAGTCGAAATTTATAATTTGATCACCATTGACAAAGCTGCTTGATTCATTCACAACCTTTTTACCTTTATCTGAGTTAAAATTACTAATGAGGACGATCTAGATGTATTTCTATTTAAAAAAGAGCTGAAATTTGTCCATTTCCTCTATTGTTTGTGCTGCTTAAACCTGAATTATTTATATGATATCCTCAACCTTCTTTCATTATTTATTATTCAAAATGAAGGGATATTACTGCTTGTCCTGCAAATAAATAAAAACCTTTTAGAAATAATGTTTTGAAAAATGTATAAATTTGCTTTTTTAAATTGATTTTCAAAAGAAAATACGATTTAAAGTAAAGATTTTTCTAATATAGAGGGTTACCAACAAGGATAAGACCTCAGAGAGGACTGTACGGAATTAAGTTCAACCATCGGATCATTACGTTTTAAAAGTTTAAAGTCGTTTTTAAAGTCGCATCTTGCGTGGGTTACCCTGTATATATATATGAAAATAAAAAATATTTTCAAAGCATCTATTTACTTTTCAAGGTTGTTTTGAGAAAAAACATTTATAGTTTTACCGAAAACAAATTTTTGCGCAAACCACGTCCACATGCAAATTTGGAAGCAAAAATTTCCGCAAACATTTGCATAATCTCTATACAATATAAAAAAAATTAGGTTATTTTATATTTTTTTAAGTTGACAAATTTGTTTAAAAACTGAAATAATTTTAGTTTTAACAACATTTGTTTTAGTAAATCAAGAATTTGATTTTTTTGAATCTCGTGTTGAAGAGCACTGGGATTCAGTGGATGTATTTCTAATTGGAGAATCCAGGTAAAAATGCAGAAACGTCAACGTAATTTTAAGTAAATCCCCGAATTAGAAGTTACATACTTTAATTACAACAGCATCTTTAAATGATTATCTGAATAACAATTTTTCTATCCTAAAATTTGTTGAATTCTGTCTTTTCCATACCTTCTCTTAGCTGCATAAATCTTCAAGTCACTTTTAGAGAAAAAGCAAATTTCAGATTTGAAAACAAGACTATCTACTAATCTGTGCAATACACAAGGGTATTGTTGTGAATTGTGTTTACTTCTCTTTAACTGGAGGGTCGTTTTAAATCACGTGGACAGTTCCTTTAAAATGTTTTATTAGCTTCACTGCACGAGGAGATGAGAAGGAAACTCTGTTCTTCCAGAAGCTGAAGTCTGGATGGTTGAGTAAATATCAACATAAAATACTTTATGTAAGTAATAGGCTTCAAAACCCATTTTGCCTGTAGTTTTCATTATAAATGTCAACCCATTTAATCAACCTAGAATTTATAAACCAGGATAAGAACCTTCCCGTGGTTCTGCAGAGTTTTCCAACCAAAATTTTAGTCAAATCGAGCCAGGGGGGTTCTTGAGTTATAATCGGACATACAAACTAAGAAAAAGTATTTTTTAGATGGCATAGTAACAAGTGATTTTTAGTTCTAAAATGTACATGTCCAGGGCTACAGAAGGCGTTGTGACAGTTTAAAATCGACCAAAATAATTTAACTTCACATAACCATTTATATACATGGTAGGCGAATATAGCAATACAATAAAGGCGACTTTCGTTCTCCATTTTGATTTATATCAAGCTGTTAAACAGCATTAATACACCTAAATATAGAAGTCAAGGGAAGCTTGTAAACTTGTAAATTGAAAAAAGCTTGTTAACAATTAAAACTTAAATTGTATAACTGTAAATAATTAATGTCAATTTTCTAGAAAATTAAAAAAAAGCAGCAGCTGAAATAACGTTTAAAAATCTATATTAATTTTTTACAGGTGTATTTGGATTTCTTCCACAAAAAGGTAAAAACTTAAATTTATCTAAATAAATCAAATAGAAAAATAAAAAAATCTACAAAATCTAAAACTTTTAATCTTTAACAATTTGTAGTTCACAAAATGAACATGTTTTCTGGTGAACAATAACTGTCGGGATGGTCAGGATGGTCAGGATGGCCAGGATGGTCAGGATGGTCAGGATTGTCAGGATGGTTAGGATGGTCAGGATAGTCAGGATGGTTATGATGATCAGGATGATCAGGATGATCAGGATGATCAGGATGGACAAGATGGTCAGGATGGTCAAGATGGTCAGGATGGTCAAGATGGTCAGGATGGTCAGGATGGTTATGATGATCAGGATGATCAGGATGATCAGGATGATCAGGATGGTCAGGATGGTCAGAATGGTCAGGATGGTCAGGATGGTCAAGATGGTCAGGATGGTCAGGATGGTCAAGATGGTCAGGATGGTCAAGATGGTCAGGATGGTCAGGATGGTCAGGATGGTCAGGATGGTCAGGATGGTCAGGATGGTCAGGATGGTCAGAATGGTCAGGATGGTCAGGATGGTCAAGATTGTCAAGATGGTCAGGATGGTCAGAATGGTCAGGATTGTTAGGATGGTTAGGATGGTCAGGATGGTCAAAATGGTCAGGATGGTCAGGATGGTCAAGATGTTCAGGATGGTCAGGATGATCAGGATGGTTAGGATGGTCAGGATGCTCAGGATGGTTAGGATGGTCAGGATGCTTAGGATGGTCAGGATGGTCGGAATGGACACGAAACATTCCAAAAGCCTAGTTTATTTCATCTTACAAAACTAAAATAAAATAGATTTTTTAAAAATAATTAAAACATCATTATTTGGTTTTTCCATTGCGGGTCTATGAAACAAAGACAAAATATTACATTATCCCAATTCAACACTTTTCCTGATAGCAACATATATATATAGTTGCCCAGATAAAGGTTTAAACGGTACCGTTGTAAATCGGGCATACAATGGACCGGGTCAATAGAAAATATGTCGAAGGTCCTTTTAAGGTTATCCTGTACAAACATCCATCCATAGTTGTTTTCTGTACAGTGTTAACAACAAAGAATGATAAATGATGAATAAATTATTGACATGAAACAAAACCATGCATAAAAAATCATTTTGATTTTCTACATTATATTTTTAATGTCATATTTAATGATATGGGCCTTGTCAAAAACAAATTTACAAGTGTAGCTGCATAGAACCAAGATGGTAAAATATTTACAAGTTTAAAGCTGCATTGCACCAAGATTGTAAAATATTTACAAGTTATAGCTGCATAGAACCAAGATGGTAAAATATTTACAAGTTTATAGCTGCATAGAACCAAGATTGTAAAATATTCACAAGTTTATAGCTGCATAGAACCAAGATGGTAAAAAATGTACAAGTTTATAGCTGCATAGAACCAAGATTGTAAAAAATGTACAAGTTTATAGCTGCAATGAGCCAAGATTGAAAAAAATGTACAAGTTTATAGCTGCATAGAAGCAAGATTGTAAAAATGTACAAGTTTATAGCTGCATAGAACCAAGATTGTAAAAAATGTACAAGTTTATAGCTGCATAAAACCAAGATTGTAAAATATTCACAAGTTGATAGCTGCATAGAACCAAGATTGTAAAAAATGTACAAGTTTATAGCTGCATAGAACCAAGATTGTAAAATATTCACAAGTTTATAGCTTCATAGAACCAAGATTGTAAAATATTTACAAGTTTATAGCTGCATAGAACCAAGATTGAAAAATATTCACAAGTTTATAGCTGCATAGAACCAAGATTGTAAAAAATGTACAAGTTTATAGCTGCATAGAACCAAGATTGTAAAATATTTACAAGTTTATAGCTGCATTGAACCAAGATTGTAAAATATTTACAAGTTTATAGCTGCATAGAACCAAGATTGTACAATATTCACAAGTTCATAGCTGCATAGAACCAAGATTGTAAAATATTCACAAGTTTATAGCTGCATAGAACCAAGATGGTAAGATCTAAGACCAAGAAAGACGTGTTGGCGTCATTAAAGTCTCATTCTTTGTGGTTAACCATGTATATTCAGAATTGAATGTATTGTAGGGTAAAGGAGATGGATGGTTTGCAGACTCCTTCCCTAGAAAATACCTGGGCAAACATGGACTTCCCAGGTACTGTTCTTAATCGGTTCGGATCCGTTCTGCAGAAATATTTTGTCAAGGTCAAAGTTTGGCACAGTGTAAAAAGAACACATGTATAGAAGAAAACATGTGTTCTTAAACAATACTTTGTCAAATTTTGAACTTAAAATGCAAAAACTGACCCGAAAACGGACCCAAAAACCCCGTTTTTTTTCTTGAATCCACTCCAAACTTAGAATTGTTAAGCAAGCTTAGAACATTAGGCCTGGTTCTCCTGAGTCATCTACGTATTCTTCTGTTTATTGGGTCATAATGTATTACGGTGGAATGCAATATTATCGACTCAAAGAAGTTCGTAGTAAGATTTCGATTCTACTGGAGACCACCGGAGGGATTTTATTTTCACTGTGGAGGGATTCAGATATCCTTCCTGGGGGTTTATAATTCCACTGGAGGGATTCAGATATCCTTCCCGGGGGGTTATAATTCCACTGGAGGGATTCAATTAGGTAAGGATGGATATCTGAATCCCTCCAGTTGAATTACAAATCTCATGGAAGTATATCTGAATCCCTCCAGTGGAATTATAAATCCCTAGCTCCTTATCAAAATATTTTTTTTTGAAACACTGACCACTGACCAGCCGTTAAACCGTCCTCCACCCTACCCTAAAGCATAAAATAATCCGACAAAACTTATCCACAACTATATATTATACTAGCTTGGGAACCCAGCGCTTCCGAGGTTACTAAAAGTTACTCCAGCCGTTTACCCGCACTAGAACGATTTTACCGAGAAATTAAATTTTCGCTTTTAAAGTCGACCCACTCAACTTAACATCTCAAAAACAGGCTTAGAATATTTCCGCGAGTCTCCCGAGTTCCCCAATTAAAATTTGGGGCAAATTGGTCCAGGGGTTCATGAGTTATGATCGGACAAACAAACAGACAGAGATTACAACTTTATATATATAGATGAAGATAAAAAAAATTAAAAAGTTTGAGCGTGTTGATGTAAGCCGATTTTAAATTATAAAGAAAAGACCACAAGGGAGGGAGGGGGGGGGGTAGAAAACATTCCTCTCCCCCCTCGCGATAGGGTTAATACAATTTTTTTGATCTGAAATCTAATTTTAGAATCCATGGCCTGGAGGATGATGATATCATTGTTTATAACGATGCAGATGAAATACCCAACAGGAAAATAATAAAGTCAAAAAATAAAAATTAAATCTCCAAATTTCACTGCGCTGAGTTCATTCATACTGAGCTGAAAACCTTAATCCCGTTCGCTTAATCTGAGAATCCAATGTACACACTTTTTATTTTCTTTATAATCCTCTCTTGTGTATACCGTTGTACTGGATTTAAACTCAAACCCCGGTTTTTCCAAATTAATCTTAATCAGATGATAGAGCCAGATAGAGCTCTCATTAAACGGCGCGCAAAATTTTAATTTCCCTGCTTCTGATACGCCACTCTGATTGGTTGAACTTTTTAAACTTTTCGGGATACACAAGATTAGGTTAGTCTCCAGATTAAAAAAAAGAGAGTTGAACTGAAAACTTTAGAATGACATATCCTTAATCACGATCGGTTAATTAATCTTGAGATAATAACAAGAGGAGAACAAGCCTTATTTAATTTAGAGATTAAGAAAAAAACAGGATCAAGCATTGATATCGATATCCACCATTCTAAAGTTTTCAGTTCTGAACTGAAAACTTTAGAATGAGATATCCTTAATCACGATCGCTTAATCTGATTATTCAATGTACGCACTTTTGATTTTCTTCCTATAATCCTCGTTTTGTATATATCTGCTGTTTAAAAGGTTCGTTTAATAAAAATTACAGATACAATGCTATATTGAAATTGGACTAATATCCAATTGAATTAAAGTCAGCTGCTAACAAGCCGGCTTTTAGAGCATTTAAACAAATATTAATTTAATCATGTTAATATGAAACTATTAAGAAACATAAAGTCTCGATTCACAACGGTTCATTAGAAATCTTAATCTTACAATATAAAAGATAAAGTTTAGAGTGAAAAGTGTTTGATTCTTATCAGTACTGAATTGTTTTTTTGCAGAAGAAATGCGAAAGTCACTCAAGTAAAGAGAAAACCTAATTGAAAAGCTTTTAAGGGTTCCCTTGAGAATCGTAAATGCAAATTTCTAAATGGGGGGTCACTTGAAATCTACACTTTAACACTTAAACACTTTAACAACCCTAAAAATCCAAAGTTTTAGTGAATTATTTTGTTGCTTTGAATTTTTCTGAAAAGCTTTAAGATCAGAATTTAGAGAAACTATCGAGTTCCTCAAATATTTTCAAGGATTCCCGGAGCCAATCAACTTTTTGTACAGGTACTTTTGGTACATTTTCAAATTTTTTGTTTTTTTGCAATGTAGAAAAACTTATTTTAGATGGACAGTTTTTGGATATTATTGGCTCGCTATAAACGAGAAGGGAGAAGATCAGAATGGTCGTCTTCATTGTATTCATATAAGCGCCGCGGCCGACCACTGTAATTTCAAAGTATTTTATATCTGAGTTTAAAGGGAGTGAATATATGGTATTCGAACTGAGATTGCAGTATTAGTGGGAAATATTTTAGGATTCATTTAAGACCTATCTCACTTTTTTTACGGTGCATTGTTCAGTAAGAGCGCAAATGCAACCTCTAAAATCCTCATAGATTGTTCATTTTGAAGGGATGATTTTGAGAATCGGTTTTATTTAAAATATGCAAGGACGACCACGAAAATGAACCAAAAAATTCTATAATATACTAATTAGTTGTATAGGAACAGGTTAAAAAAATAAAACTTAACTCTTATCATCGAAATTAAGTAATCTTATTCATTTATTCAGGCTCTACTTTATTTAATATTTCATATATTTAGAATTATGATTAAATTTATTTCCAATAATGAAAACTCTAAACTGTAATTAGATAGCTGGAAGCACTTGATTAGAATAAGGGAAATTCTCATTGGTCGGTGTTAAGATTTTAGAAACTATTTAAGATTATCTCTAGTAAAGGGAATTTACAAAATTTAAACGGATTTACCTTAAGTTTTCCTATCTAAGCTTGTTTATTGTTAAAAGTAAAATGGCTTAATGCGTATTTTTAAAAATATGATTGCGTATTTTAGGTTTCTGCAGCCGGGACATGGAAGCTGGTACACAATATCTTTAATGATAGTTTCTGGTCTATAAGGTAAAATATTGAAGATCTTTAGGATTTTTCAACTTTTTAAGGATTCAAAGATATTGAAGTGAAATTTCAATTTCTTAAGTGTCAAAATTGAAAGAGGATGCGGCGACGCCGGCGAGCTTCTAGAAATTGTAATACATTTTTTTCTATCGTTTCCTTCACATTTTTTTTACCCAGAAAAAACGGGAATAATAATTTCTTAATAATATAATTTATTATTTTGTTTTATATAAATATAAACCTCAAAATAATTACTGAACTATTCATAACTTATTTTAACAGCCTTGAATATTTTTTTAATGATTCAATTTTAAGAATTTTTTGTCCCGAAAATCCCAATTTAAAGTTGTGGCCGATTTTATATGACTTGGACCTATAGGGCTGGGCATCGGATTCATTTTTCAGAAACTTTTTGTAAGACTTTTAAAATTAAACTTCTACATTGGCGCTACTTGGACCACAGTAGCGTACACAGGGGGGGGGCAGTAGTCCTCTTGCCCCCCCTGGGATTTTTGGGCTAAGGTAAAAATCAGGTGTTCTAGGTTATAAAAAAGAGCTTGCCCTCATCATCAAAGGGGTTTTTCCCCCTTAAAAAGTATAGTTGAAAATTTTCTTGGCGCTTTGCGCCTTTTATTTTCAATGCAATGCAATGACGTTATTTAATTTAGAAATCGATATTAACCTCTATATTTGCTTTTAGACAAAAGTTACACAAAAAAGCAAAGTATGCGAAATCAATAGCTGAACAGAATATTACGGTAAAATTATTATTATTATTATTATCATTATCATTATCATTATTATTATTATTATTATTATTATTATTATTATTATTATTATCATTATTTAATTTATAGCTTACCAACCCAGACCTTGGGGTAACAAAGGCTGAATAAAATTTAAAAAGTTTTCTTTAAAAATTGTTTTTTGTTATTGCTAATTTATAATTCTATTACTATTATTGTTGTTACTGCTATTTTTATATCTACTTATTATTATTTTTCTTTAACTATCATTATTACATTTGATTAATTTTGAGCAGGTAGAAAGTTGGACTATTGGATCTGTCGGTCACTATGCTGGTTACCACTGTTCCTGGTGTATGCCTATACCTGGAATACAAAATAAACTAATCTCGGCTCAATCAGATGATGGACCAAGGTGGGGGGGGGGGGGTCAGCCACAATAATTTCTCATCCGAGCAACATTGTCCCAATCTTTGTCCTCCCAAAGAGACGAAAACTTTAAGGTGGCTCGGGCGATAAAATGAGGAGTATTGTGGCTCGGACGAGAAATTTTCATGGTTGGCCTTTCTTCCTTCGATAGGTTTTTAGACATTATCAACAATTTCCCAAAATTACTAAACATTCTATCAAAATTCAAATCAAATAATAACCGAGACAAGGAGTAAAATACAACCTTGGATAAAATAATGTGAACTGCAGTTTCTAGAAAACATGTTAATAAAGCTTATCACGATCACCATACATGCTAAACAGACGGTATTTCATTTAGAAAAGATTTGTTTAAGTTCGTCTTAATCGATTTTAACAATAGGTGGGGAGATTATCCTGAAAAAGTTGAGCCAGATTTTATAGAAAATATCAGGGATTAAATTCAGATCCATTAAATTTTTTTTTAAAATTTTATTTCATTTTTATTTTCTTAGATTTTTAGTACACACAGATTTTTCATAAAATAAGAGAAATAAATTTTTTAAAAGTCATCATTTTCTCAAAACAAAACTAATATTTTATTATTTCAAATCCTTTAATGTTTTTTGTGAACAATCTTTTGAACTTTGATTATTTCAATTTGAATAAAATCAGAGAATCTGGAACCTGGTTCGATCTTGTCAGCAAATTCAGATTGGTAATTTTTTTACTTTTTTTTCAAAGAATGATAATTTCTTTTTGACGCCCTGTACTATCTATGAATAGTTTAAAATTATACAAAGAAGTTGAATTAAAATATCAGAAAGTCTCATTCTTTGCTGGTAAAACTATGATTAATGCAAAAAAATATAAACAATGGGTTAGTGGTGATTTGAGAGACTAAACTGGATTAAATCTGAAGAAACTAAACTGGATTAAGTTTTGAGAGACTAAACTAGATTAAGTCATCAGAAACTAAACTGAATTAAGTCTTGAGAAACTAAACTGGATTAATTCTTAAAGAAACTGAACAGGATTAATTCTAATGAATCTAAACTGTATTAAGTCTGCAGAAACTAAACTGGAATAAGTTTTGAGCAACTAAACTAGATTAAGTCATCAGAAACTAAACTGGATTAAGTCTTGAGAAACTAAACTGGATTAAATCTGAAGAAACTAAACTGAACTAAGTTTTGAGAAACTAAACTAGATTAAGTCATCAGAAACTAAACTGGATTAAGTCTTGAGAAACTAAACTGGATTAAGTCTTGAGAAACTAAACTGGATTAAGTCTAAAAGAAACTGAACTGGATTAAATCTAACGAAACTAAACTGTATTAAGTCTGCAGAAACTAAACTGGATTAAGTTTAGAGAAACTAAACTAGATTAAGTCATCAGACACTAAACTGGATTAAGTCTTGAGAAACTAAACTGGATTAAGTCTTGAGAAACTAAACTGGATTAAGTCTGAAGAAACTAAACTGGATTAAGTCTGCAGAAACTAAACTGGATTAAGTTTTGGGAAACTAAACTACATTAAGTAATCAGAAACTAAACTGGATTAAGTCTTGAGAAACTAAACTGGATTAAGTCTTGAAGAAACTAAACTAGATTAAATCTTGAAAAACTTTATTAGATTAAGTCTTGTGAAACTAAACTGGATTAAGCCTAAAGAAACTTAACTGGATTAAGTCTTGAGAAACTTAACTGGATTAAGTCTTGAGAAACTAAACTGGATTAAGTCTTGAGAAACTAAACTTGATTAAGTTTTGAGGAACGAAACTGGTTTAAGTCTTGAGAAACTAAACTTTATTGAGTCTTGAGTAACTAAACTGGATAAAGTCTTGAAGAAACTAAACTGGATTAAGTCTTGAAGAGGCTAACATGAATTAATTCTTGAGCAACAGAATTATAGATTAAGTCTGTAGAAACTAAACTGGATTAAGTCTTAAGAAACTTTATTAGATTAAGCCTAAAGAAACTAAACTGGATTAAGTCTTGAAGACACTAAACTGGATTAAGTCTGAAGAAACTAAACTGGATTAAATCTTGAAGAAATTAAACTGGATTAAATCTTGAAGAAACTAAAATGATTTTTTTTTTGAGCAACAGAACTATAGATTAAGTCTGTAGAAACTAAACTGGATTAAGTCTTGAGAAACTTTATTAGATTAAGTCTGAAGAAACTGAACTGGATTAACTTACCCCTGGTTTAGTGATCAGACAAGCTTGGATATAATACTTATATACTTGATTTGGATATTTACTACCATAAAAGGGAAGGGAGACCCAAATTTTTGCATTTAAATATTTATTCTTGTTTTAGATTGAGTTTGCTCCGAGCTATGTTTTGAAGAACTTTAATAAGTTTAAAGATATTATCGTTCCACCTTCAAACCTGAATCCAGTACCCAGTAATCTATCCCACCCAGAGTCAAACCTTTAAACTTAAAAACCTGAACCACCATAAGTAATCTGTTGAAACCGAAGTGATCATTCCATCCTCAACAAGCACAATAAACTCAATCTGAAGTGTTATTCAAGCAATAAGATATACATCGATCAAAAAAATACACTGATCATCAAAAAAACTCACTTAAAATAAGTGATTTAATAAGTTATTAGTGAACTATTATTTCTTATTATCGAACAACCAAACGAATATTTTATGTAACGAATATTTTGTTACAAACAGAATGCCATGGATATCTTATACAAATTTTAAATTCCAAATATTCTTTTCAAAAAGTCAAACAAACTATTCGTTAAATCGTTCAAAATCAGAAACAAAATTTAAGTATTTTCTCCGAATGGTAACATTAAGTATTTAATTAAACTCTTAAGTATTAGTTAAAATCTGAGTATTATTTTCAACCCAGAACGCATTTATTCTACGTAAATAAGCATGAAATTAAAAAATGTTAAGACTCCAACCCCCAAATAATGTTTTTACTTCAATGTCTGTATTATTTATATAAAAGTTGCACAAACACTTGAAAAATGTAAATTTTGTTGAAATGTAAAGAGACTGTTTTTTTACATTTTAAGTAACTGTCCATTTATAGATTCGTATTGCCGATTTTCAACAGTGCTCTTGAAATCTTTATCTGATCAGATCAATAATGTGGAAGATATCGCAGTTTTTCCAATATTTTATTCGTAATATCAAACTTCCGAACGACGTAACAAACATTTTGTTTTATATTATAAACTGCGGAAGCATTTTTTATCCTTTCCCCCCCAAATTTATAGCCTTTCTAATGAAAAAAATGAATAGTCGTACGATTTATATGTACTTTCAGGACGGGTATGTATTATTACTTTATATATGATTGGACCAAGATGCAAAAATAATGCTTCAGTTATTAATTTTATTTTTGTTGCCACAGTTAAAATACTTGGTTCAACAAGGGCTTGATAAAATTTTTTAAATATTTCATGTTTTGTTAACCTGCAATTAAGTATATACATGCCACTTATGATAAAGTGTGCAAAAACCTGTGATATGTAAAATTATAATTGTGTTGTTTGATTTTAATACAAAGAAATAATTAGTACATTACTTATGAAAAGTATAGTACACCACCATATTAAATGGATAGATCGACCTTAGATGTATTCTTCATCATTGGTCCGTAGACGGGATACTACTATACATTCACTCCCAGTTCTTATCTTGAATAAAAAAGCTGACAAATTACGTTTCATTGAAATGATAAGAAATAGCCTTGTTTAAAAACAAACTTTGAAGAAATTACCTAAAAATGATCATCCTTAATTTTCAGAATAAAGATATTGTATACTTTTTCATGTTCGAGTACTGCGGCTCTACTCAGGACTGATCAATTTTTTAAGACTACAAATGAAGATTTATCTGATCATTAGCAACAGTATACAAATTCAAATTACGAGTTAAGATTATGAAGCGCTATTTAAATTTATTTGTTTAAATAAAAAAGCTCTTTCTATAAAAAATGTGTTTCAATTTCTGCATCTCTTACAACATGTATATCGGTTATAAAATCTAAACTCGTAGACCTACCTATCTCTGATCTACCAAAATAACTGACTTAACAAATAAAAAGTCGAATTATTACACAAATATTTAATCAAATCAATAAATAATAAAACAAGTGTCGGTGGACCAGAAATCCCCGAGTTCATCCTAATTTCAGGAGCTCAGTGAACCATAGAATTTCTAAACCATCGACGGTGTCCAAATATAAAAAAGGTGAATAAAACATAGCGAGATGTTTACAAATAAATCACAATTGGTCATAACATTATATAATTTTGAAAGACAAATAAATATGAATAAAATGCTGTTGATCCATTGAAGTCATTAGCGCCGGATTGGAATTGTCAGTAGTTCAGATTACAAATCAAAACTTGAAATTTTCGTCTGCGGCGAGGCAATTTATTTTACAACGTGATAGAAGCAGCATACATTAGAAAGAGATAGAAGAAGAAGAGTATAAATATGAATGTCGAGGAAGACGGTTTAAGGTTATTGTAATCACGGCGCTGCCCGGCTACAGTGACGTTGATCAGGCAATGCCGTTATATCTAATTTATACGACATAAAATTTATTTGATTTTTCGACTGAGTGCAGAGTGGAAGGTTTGAAGGGATTAGTTTCTTCTGAACAAATTTTGAACGGATGGATCAGCTTAGTCGCCACAATTGGTCAGGAGTCGACCCTTAACAACTTTAAATCCAGATGTCACAATGAGGAAGTGGATTATAAGCGTTCTTCAATCTTGACACGAGAATTCCAATTGACGGATCGTATTTGAATCCCTTGGTACAGGTCTATAACAGACAAGAGTTGGATTTGGCTGTTCCTCTACCTATCAGGCGCTTCGCGACCTTGCGTCCAGGTTCGTTATTCTCCTTATTCTGGGCCATATCTCGGGGTGTGTTTACAATAATCTTCTCCAGGAGGGCAACCTTCTCCTTGGCCTCCCTCAGCTCCTTGTAGAGCTGGGACCTACTCTTGTTCATTGAGGGGTTGAGGGAAGAGTTGGCGAGGAGACGGGTAGAGCTAGGTCTAGAACCAGGATCAGGGTGAACCATACTCTAAAATAAAAGGGTTTAATCAAAATATAATAAAATCTAGAGATGATCGGAGATCAGATTATCTAAACAGCGAAAGTAGTTGAACATTGACGAGCTGAACTACTTCTCAAAGCATCAACTCCTTAGCATCAGTGAAGGAGTCCTATTACTTGCGACCTCGGAATTTAAACCTTAGCCATATGAAGACGACTTTCTACCAAATGATGACGACTTTCTACAAAATCTTGATATTGTCCCAAATTTTTAAAATGAGATTAAAAACTGTTATGCTCAGTCGAATTCAGCTAAATGAAAATTTGACAACACCTAGCAGCTTTTCTTCACTATTGATATTTTGAATTAATAATCCATTAAAATCATGTATTTCCCCAAAGCTTGTGAACAAAATCTACCAAACAGTTAAAAAATTTACAAGTTTACAAATTAAATTGTCATTTTTACCTTGAGAAGTTGATTGAACTCTCTTGAATACTGATCAAGGTAAGGGAGCTCTCCTCGTTTTAATTTCTCATAATCAGGATCATCTTGACTATTCCTAGAACAAAATAGTTTATTATTATTACTATCATTATTATCATAATTATTAAAAAACGTGGCTTAAACGAGGACAATTAATTTAATCTTATAAAAAAATCTTCTCAAACAAAAAAAATATATTTCTATTTTTTTTTTTAAAATGCTGCATTTCAATATCGAAGAAACTTCTCTTTTCAAATCTTCAAATTTATGATTTAGTCTTACCTTGGAAGCGTTCTCAGACTGGCAGCTTCGAACACTGTTAATCCAAGGCTGAAAATATCGGCTTTGGGTAATCTACGTCGCTCAATCTAAAAATAACAGGAATTAAGTAAGAGAAAATCAGGGATTTACATTTTGGATTTAAAAACAACATTAGAAGAAAATTCTCGAAACTTTCTTTGTTTAAAATGGTGTGAGTAGAAGGGACTACGGTTTTTGTCTCAATTCACAACGGTACCCTTTAAAGCTTTGTATCATCAAGATATCCTACAGAAACAATTGGGAATCAAACAAGTTCAACAAATTGTTGTTCTGATTATCAGTGTTTCGTATCCGGATCCGGATCCGGTCAGATCCGTATCATTTGGTGGGATCCGGATCCGTATCAGGATCCGGATCCATCATCACGGATGCGGATCCGCGGATCCGGATCCAAATCAAAATGATATGGATCCGAAACACTGCTGATTATGCTTAAAAGGAGTGACCGGCAATGTATGGTAAATGAACTAAGATTAGATTACAGTAGTAGTGAGATATTTTAAGGCTTCATTTGGACCAATCAGTTTATACGATGCATATTTGTTTAAAAAGAGTGCAATTTCAATATCTAAAATTAAAGCACTCATTGATTGTCCATTTTAGAGGGATGATTGAACGAATTAGTTTTATAAAAATTATTCAACAACGACGAAGTAAATTCTACGTTAAACTAATTAGATGTTCAGGAACATGGCTCTCATTAGAAATTTGTCAATAAATCAATGTTATAATCAATTCTTTCTTTTTCATCATTATATTGTTTTTCTTATGATTATTACAGAAAAATGGTTTTGAATAATGAGACATTATAGAAACCAATAATTGAGTAAGATTACTTAATTTCGATGATAAGAGTTAAGTTTTATTTTCTCAACCTGTTCCTTTACAATTATTTAGTATAATGTAGATTTGTTTGGTATATTTTTCCTGGTCGTCCTTGCATAAAACCGATTCTCAAAACCATTCCACCAAAATGAATTCAATCTTTGAGGATTTTAAAGGTTGCATTTACGCTCTTGCTGAACAAATATGCACCGTAAAAACGTCCGATAGGTCTCAAATGAATCCTAGAAAAATTCCCAATAATACTGCAATTTGAGTTTTAACTATTAAATTCAGTTCACCATACATTGCCGGTTACCCCCTTTAAAGGGTAATTTAGGAATCAGACATGCCCCTTATTTACTACGGGTCACTTGAAAACGTAATAAGAAATGTTGTCTCTTACCTCCATTTCTAGAAACTCTGGAGCCATGTATCTACAATCTCCTTCTTCAGGACTAACTTCTCCACCGTGTATACAGGCAACATGTCCTAGATCTCCTATCTTGTAGTGAACCTTCTCCCCCTCCCCTGGAGAGCTGGAGGACTCCTCCACCTCCCCCCTGCATGGGGGCGGAGAATGATCACCACTGGCAGCTCCGGAATCGGTACTATGTTCAGCCCTGATAAAACAAAATAAATTCAAATCTTGACATTTTTTGGATAACATTGAACCAAAAACAACAACAAAAAAACTAATTTGATAATTCATCCTAATTTAGTATTACTTGGAATTATAAAGGGCCAAGGATACATATTTATCCCCCCCCCCCCTCTGTTATAACTAAATAACGAAATAAAATACAACTTGGTAAAAAGTAACTACAATTTTCATCATTTTTCAAAATCATCCCCTGAACATTTGATTAAATTCAACTTACGTTCTATTAGGAGAGGGTGTTGAGTATTCTAAAGAGATGAATATATTTCCAGGTTTTATATCCAGATGAACAAGTTGTTTACTATGAATGTACTGCAAACCCTAAAAATATACAAAATTAAGGTTTATTCTAAATAAATGATTTTTAGAAATAATGTGAGGTCAAAACCTGACAAATTAACATCAAAATTCAGGAGGAAATTTTGTTCAAGCTTTTTCAAAATGGAGGTATTTAATGTTATATATTCCAAATGAAATTTAATTATGATGTATCCCTCCCCCTCTACCTTAGCCACATGCATGATCATCTTCTTAAGCTCCTGCTCTGAGAACCTGGTCCCACTATTCTTGAACTCCTGGATACGGTTCTGCAGGCTTCCTCCCTCACAGTACTCGTTCTGGATGTACACCTACACAAACAAATAATTACAAAATATTAAAAAACGAAATAAACAAATAATACAAATAATTTCCTTCCTCTTAACTATTTGATAATATGTTGGAACTTTCCCCTACTGCTTCAATATGATAAGTTACTGTTAAACTTATAACAAGAATTTTATCACATTACTATTTTTATCAAAAGAGTTTGTTATTTTCCTTGAGCTTTATTTTCTAATTCTTATATCTTTGTAACCTGATGTTGTAGACCTTTGATATGTCAAACTATGAATTCGTTCAGATCAAGTTAAAAGGTTGCAAAGATATAGGGATCGAGTTGAGTTTGATTTAATGATATTTACCTGTCCTTTCTCTACCCATGAATTATAATATCTAACGACATGCTTGTGCTTCATGAGAGCCGCGTGCGCGAACACCTCGTTCATCGCCATCTTCTCATCGTGACTGTTCACCCTGTACACAATCATCATTAATCAAGTAATAATTAAATATGCAACAAATATCAATTAAGAACGAACTAAGATGAAGGGATATCGAGGGTGTTTAAATTCTTCTGTAACGCATTTCTTGAAATAACTTTATTGTGAACAAAAACGTTTTCTATTTACAATTGCTCAGGCCCGGTCCTTCAAAAGAATTACAGAAATATTAACAACCTCTTCTACCACTCTTTCCTTGGTTCAATCTCTAATTTTATGAATAAAACGATAACCTCTTACTTATCAATGTTAATGGTATTTATCAATAATGGCAAGACTTACCTAAGTGGATGTTTGCTAATTTTAATTGCATAAACTATTCCGTCCAGACGATGCCTGGAGAGTTTAACAGTTCCAAACTGACCGCTAGCGATCTCTGACAATTCCAGGAATTCTTCAGTATACCTGGACAAATATTAGGTTAGATAAAAGGGATACTTTAAAATATATTTCATAGATATTGACAGCTATCAACTTCAAGGCTTAACTTTTTACTTTGTCTTTTAAGCTCACTATTGATTGGGATATCCCGTAGCATAAAACAGAGACATATGAAGACGACATTTAAACATTCTTGATGTTGAGCAAATAGTTTCACAAGTAGCTAAAAAATCAACTGAAGTTAAGTGAGTCTGTGTAAAGTGCACTATTAGTCATGAAACCTCAGTCGTCTTTCAGTTCCTATGTTTCTAGTTCGAGCTTTGATTTATTCTAGAAGAATATCTCACCTTGTGATATTGATATCTGAAACTCTGACACGTTTAGCTTGATGGTTGTCCATCCCCTCCTCATCCTCCTCTCCCTCACTACCCTCCATACTATCCAGGCTAGCCTGCAGTTCCTCACGACTGGAACCCATTGATCTAAACATTAAATATATTTAATATTTCAACACCTTTTAGTAAACAAAGTGATTACGGTGATAAAACAAAAATGTGAAATTATTGGAAAAGTACTTTCAGAAAACATATATCTAAAGATTAGAATATTTAAATTTATGTTCTGAATAAAAGTACTGATTATGAAATAATTAAATTGATGCATCTACAGTCTCCTGGGAGTTTGCACTAAAATGCGTAGAATTGTTGCTCCCCCCTCCACCCATGCAGTTGATACACGTGGTGCGTTTAATCCGTGTGAATTATTCAGTTTTGCAGAGGGAGCATGTGGCCTTGCTAGGCTGCCGTCAGGACCCCATGTCAGAAAAAGCGCGGGAATTTTAGAATACACGCTTAATGCGTAGAATTCAAAAATACCGCGCTAAAACATATCAAACGCAGAACCTAGGCCTACTCTGGCCTTGACCAGCCCCCCCCCCATAAAAATACGAAGAAAAGTATTAGATCTAGCATATACGTTGTGTGTATACGGATTTATGTAAACTGGAGAAAAAGATTATTGATTTCTTTGTCCCTGCAAGGACGAAATATAGCTATGGCCACCTGGTTTACGCGGTGTGTAGAGGGGGGGGGAGGGGGGGGTAGGTAAACAAACGACGGAAGTTCAAAAATCCGTTGAAGTTGACGCAAAAAAGTCTAAAATACTCGAAGTGAGAAAAAGTTGCTCATTAGACTAGGATTTAACAAAAGGGTAAGATCTTGTTAAGATGGAGGAATACAAGTTTACGATGCTCTAGTTTTCTAGTTTTACTAAATCTAAAATGTGAACCAAGGCAGATGTAAGGCCAACAATGCCTGCTAGGCAGATGGATCTGCTTGAAAAGAAGGATTAAATCTTCAAGTATTTCAACTATTCAAGATGGCTTTGAATTTAAATTTGTAACCTAACAACACGGGTGTGAGGTTAAAAAATCAGTTCGAGTTTTTGGATAGCTTACAACGTATGGTAAGCTGACACCAAAACAAAAAAAAGATTCTTTTCAAAATAAAAAAGATTGATTTTTTCATATCTTGATTTTAACCGTTTTAAAATTAAGTTAGTGATTGATTTCCCCTAATTTGGATTATTCCTAAAAAGACTTGTAAATTTGTAAATAAACGTTAAAAGTTCAGTAAAAATAAGCAAAATATTCAAAATAGTTAATTACTTCACATTTAACCTTAAAATATTTAATCAACGTCGTCTCAAATTCACTTAAAGCTGGATAGGAGAGTGAGGGATGGATGGGGGGGGGGGCCTAAAAATCAACTTCAAAAGGTTAAAATAAAGGGTTTTAAATCGTTGAAAATCCCAACTGGTTGAAGACCTGAGGTTGAAGGCAATATCAATTAGAAATTCTGGATTTCAACCAAAATTACAGGAGCTGAAAGCCGGACTACGGTCAATATATCATGGAAGCAATCTTTATTGAGCAATTTGGAATACCCCCAAAACCTAGAATTCTACTTTTATAGATTCCAAGTTCAGACAATTGAAATAAAAGTACAGGGGTTGTGACGGCCAGGGTCTTATTTCTATCTCAGTGGGATAGGAATTGAACTATGAAACAATTTTTCAAGTTCAATGTTAGAAACTTGAAATTTTCAATTTTCAAAAAAATTAAAATCGGCAGAGTTATTTTTAACTGCTTTTCTATTGTTGTTTTGACAGATTTTTTTAATGTTGGTAGAAAATTAAAATTAGTCTGAGAAGTGTCAAAAGTTCAGTATTTTGCTAAATTTTCAAGGTCTATATAAGTGGTAAATAGAGGCGCAAAAACCTTGTTTCTATCCAATCTACTGAATAAGGATGTTCAAAACAATTTGCAACGGTTTTATCGTATATTTAAACTATTTTTGGCATCAAGATCACTCATCAAAAAGGATCTTAACAATAATTAAAAACAAAGATGACACAGTATTGCAAAAGATTTGCAAATGATAAAGCAAATTATGTCTTTAAGATGTAGCAATTTTTGCATATTTTTTTTGTAAATTTGAACGGTTTGTTAATTCAATAGTATGAATCTGAATATATTTGGTAAAAATAGAATTTGGAAGTTTAATTCTAGATATTTAGATAGAATCCGACAAATTGCAAGGCTTGCCATAATGCTTGGATCATTGGGTTACTTCAGAAAAATAGTAAAGGGTACAAAATCTAAATTTTTTTACCTGTAAAATCTTGTCCAAGGGCGTCGTCTATTGTTTCAACCAGGTAAGTTTTTGATGATCCTTTTTTTCATGTTAAAATGTATAGATATATGTAGTAATAATATTAGTGAGAAAGTTAATAATAATAAAAATAGCCAACAAAGATATCCCCACTGGCGTGATTCAAAACTGTGAAAGTTAAAACAATTGGAAAGAGACTCTTGGCTTTAGCATGCCCATGTATGGTTTGAAACGTTGACGAGATGTATCAGATATGATTTGTTGACCCAACTTTAAACTGTCATATTCACAAACGGTTTGTAATCAAATATGGACATAGTTTGTCACAGACACAGGTTATCGATCAGAGGAGTGTAGAGATAGTAATTTAGAGACACCCCCCTCCATCCCACAACAAACAAAATCTGCAGAAAAACTAAATCTAAGATGACAGATTTTAAACTTACGAGTTTATAGATCGCTTGCTCCGACTTCTCTTCTTGCTTGCTGCGAGCATAGCTGCGGGGGTGAAAGGATTAATATTTGCGGATTTGTTCTTTCTACCGGAATTCGTCGTGCTGTCGCATTCAAGAATCTAGAAGAAAATAAATATGAATTTATTTATAAAATTGAAATATCTGTTTCAGGAGAATGCTATTAAAGTCGACCAAAATCGTTTACACAAAAAAATGAGAAAAAGGACTTAATTTTAATCATGAAAAATTGAT
This sequence comes from Eurytemora carolleeae, assembly GCF_000591075.1. Lineage (NCBI taxonomy): Eukaryota > Metazoa > Arthropoda > Copepoda > Calanoida > Temoridae > Eurytemora > Eurytemora carolleeae. The sequence goes on along the minus strand of NW_019396319.1, from coordinate 17,889 downwards.
AAATCCAAAGAAACAATTTGTTGATACGAGTTATCAAAATGACAAAATAAATAAAAACGAACAAATTAATTATTTGATTTTACTGTATTAAACATTGTAAAATAAATGAGGGGGGGGATTTTTAAATACCTGAGGATTTGGAAGACTAGCCCGTCTATGTTCTCCATCTTCTTCAAATAATAATCTTGATTTCATAAAATGTGCTCTTGGAGTTGACCGGGGGGAGGTCAGCGCGCACGCAGTGTTTGGAGAGGATAAAACGTCGAACAGACGCATTGCGCGCATAGGGTTGGTCGGCGGGGAGAAGGATAAGGTGGGAGAATCAGGTTCTAATCCTCCCCACGTCTGAAACAAAATTCAAATATCTTAAATTTTCCTTAATGGTACCGTACAGCCTATTTTAACAAGGTTTCGCCGATCTTTGAGCGGTTTAAATTGTTTCCAGCCGGTGATTCACGGGTTTCGTAAAAACTATGAATCACTGTTCTATGATTTTAATGTCGCCATTAATTCTGCTTAGACGTGTTTCAACGTGTTTTTATCTTTGAAATAATATTTAATCTGAAGAATTTTCTGACAAATTATATTGTTTACTTGAAAACTTTTTAACGGTTTATTCAACTTCAAGGCACCTGACTTGACTATATATGAACATGAATATTGATTTTAAATCTCCCCACTATTAAACCCCATTAACCATCTTCCATCCCCTTCAGCCTAAGATTAAGAACAGTTATAAGACGGATTTATTTCAAAACATTTCATTGGTTTTAAATAAAAAAAGAAGAGATTTGTTTAACGGAACTTTAATTCAATTATTAAGTACCCCCCCCCTCACATTTTTAATTGTTAATTTCTTAAACAAACCATTCTTCAAGACTAATCTGAATTGTTTCAATAAATCAGCCCAGAAAGAAAACAATTGTGAGAAAATCCTAATCCTTTAAAAGGACTGTTATTATTATTGCTAATGACCGTCCATTTAATAACGGGTGTGTGCGATTTACAACAGTACTACTTTTTAAAAACCTTTGACAGGATCAGTAATTTGCAAGATTTTAATATTTATATATCTTCAGACTTCTCCATTATTAAAAAAACCTTCAAACAGAAATTGTGTTTCAGACATGCTAATCTATGTATTTACCTTTTGAACAGGTGAAGAAAGATCATGATCAAGTGTTTGATGATGAGAGATCGGAGAAGACGGAATATCATGACGGTGTTTTCTCTCGCGGGGAAAAGAAAACCTAAAAAAAATGAATTTATCGGAGAAAAATAGATAAAATTATTTAGTGATAGTCTTAGCATCTTTAGAAATGGATAAAGTACAAATAAAACTGCTAAAAGTTGCAATTTTTACCTTGAGACTGGGTTTTTGACATAGTTGAGAGGAGGGGGGGACCGGGGGTCAGGGCCCCCGAAAAAGTCCAGCCTATCACAGTGTTCACTTTCACCTAAACACAAATAAGTTTTAATTAAGAACAAAGCGAAGGATCCTGGCATCCAATTTAATATGTTTAACAACGAATTCGAATTCAAATACATATTATTCAATCTGCTGAAAAAAGCTTCGGGGTCCGTCCTAATGAACGATTTTTTGACCCCCCCCCCCCCTATCACTTTTGTAGATGACCAAATTAGTATTTATTCAGTATTATTGAGGTATAGGTTAGGCTAAGAAACTTTCTGGGCCGAGCGCTGCGGCTAGGACAGGCTAGGGGGCCGAGCGCTGCGGCCATGTACAAAATTGATAGGAACAGGGGGGGGGGGGTCCAAAAATCGTTCTCTAGGAAATTACCTAGCTGATTTAAATTGAAGTATTTTATCGAAAAATAATTTAAATGAGCTTACTGATGCATTTTATTTGATTTTAAATTTTGATAAATTTTGTTACAAATCTCCTTTTTAATAATATGGATCATTAAATATGAGTCATTTTAATAACGTAGTAATAATTGTAACAGTGTATCAATTATTAAAGCATCTTACCAATATTGTCATCACTGTTTTCTGACCCGTTCTCAGAACAATCGGCGACAGATCCAGTTCCACTCTGACCCGAAGAGCTTCGAGTTCGGCCATCCAAGGATTTTTTCGTCGATTTAGAGAATGTTCTAAATTTGCGTTTCTTCCTACCAGACTCATAGACACACCCAGATCGTGTTCGACAAGGAGAGAAATTTTCAGATTCTTCTAGTTGAAATTCATCCAGCTCCATATCAAACTGTGGATGATCTAGAAGTGATCCCGTATCACGTGTTTTTAGGACCTCTAGATCTGAATCGTCCAAATTAAAGTTAAGTTTTTTGTTCACGGGGGTAAAATTTGAGTTGTCTTTCAGTCGCCTGCGACCTGACGGTTTAAACAATGACATGTTTTAATAAACTGTTACAGAAAGAACACTTGTCTGTGTTAAATTTGGGATGACCTTCCACTACTACAGTTTCTAACAGACTGATTATAAAAAGTGGAAAATATGAAGAGGAACGGTTGGTCTGGCACGGACAGCCCGTCTAGGCGGGAAACTAGTTTCTGCCGGTTGGCGCGTCACGGCAACTACTTGGCCAATGAGAGTCCTGTTCTATATCACGTGACGCTGAGCTGCCTGTATTGCCCAATAAAGCCGGTTGGCCCCATGAAGACCATGTAAGGGAAGAGTGTTTCAGGACAATGTTTACACACGCACGTACATATTATTGGGATTCTCATAATCTTTATATCAATAATATATTAATCGGTACAAAACCAGATGTTTATAATAAACCTGCAACTTTAACATGTACTCGTTCAAAATGATTTGATTTAGAATACGGAAATTGTTGGATAAGAACTAGAGTAATTTTTCCAACCCCTGAATCCCCTGAAACCCTCCCTCGATAGTACCCCTGACGCGCCGGGTAGCAACTAGAGCGGTTTAAACTTTAAACGAACTTTTGGACTTTAATTTTGAAAAGATGGGGAGCGGTGGAGAGAGGCTGCACTGTGCGTATTTAGCAGGTTATATACGTACAATACGCGATTCATGACGGCGCAACGCATGCCAAACTGCATTCAAGACTTAAAAATTAGATAAACATTCTTCTGCACTAGGTCATAATCAATAGCGCACATTATTGCATCGAATTTTAATAATCACGTGTTTATAGTTATATTTTTAAATATAAATCACAGGATCATTTTACAGCATAATAATAAATCAAAATGATTGAAATTGTAAATATATTGTATGAATTATATCTTATAAAACACAATATCTTTAATATCACAAACCCTGCTCCAAATTAGGTAGCCAT
>NW_019396319.1:8934-14487 GCF_000591075.1 Eurytemora carolleeae | reverse complement strand
ATAGTAATATTTAGGCAATCTGGCAATATTAATAGTAATATTAAGGCAATCTGGCAATATTAATGGCGAATATAATATTAAGGCAATCTGGCAATATTAATGGCGAATATAATATTAAGGCAATCTGGCAATATTAATGGCGAATATAATATTAAGGCAATCTGGCAATATTAATGGCGAATATAATATGTAATGTTGACTTTTTTATACATTATTTGCCAAAATCCAATTAAAACATTTTCGATCAACATCTCAACATCTCATAAAATAATATTGTTTACTTCTTTTAGGAAAGGGGCTTTGCCCCAATATCCCCCCCCCCGTTTCACAAATATAGTGGCCAAAATTTGCTATTTTTGCATCAAGTTAAGGTATAAATAACTTGTTGGAGAAAAATTGTAGAATTACAAAATTTGTAAAGTTTCCCTTTAAATAAATTTCCCATACCCCTTACAAAAAAACCTTCCGGCTGTTTTGAGCGTTTATAAGGTTACATTCCCCCCTTTCTATTGCGAACTATTGTGCCTCGACCATAGTTTGGTCTGACATGATAAGTTTGATCCAACAATAGATAATAATTAAGGTCAGATACAATGTGCTAAAATTACTTAAAGGTATGAAACATTGGCCCTAGTTAACATTATAATGACACATAAGATATAGGTACAAAGATAGTTTATCCCCCCCCCATTCGTGTTANTATTCAGATATTCAGATATTCAGATATTCAGATATTCAGATATTCAGATATTCAGATATTCAGATATTCAGATATTCAGATATTCAGATATTCAGATATTCAGATATTCAGATATTCAGATATTCAGATATTCAGATATTCAGATATTCAGATATTCAGATATTCAGATATTCAGATATTCAGATATTCAGATATTCAGATATTCAGATATTCAGATATTCAGATATTCAGATATTCAGATATTCAGATATTCAGATATTCAGATATTCAGATATTCAGATATTCAGATATTCAGATATTCAGATATTCAGATATTCAGATATTCAGATATTCAGATATTCAGATATTCAGATATTCAGATATTCAGATATTCAGATATTCAGATATTCAGATATTCAGATATTCAGATATTCAGATATTCAGATATTCAGATATTCAGATATTCAGATATTCAGATATTCAGATATTCAGATATTCAGATATTCAGATATTCAGATATTCAGATATTCAGATATTCAGATATTCAGATATTCAGATATTCAGATATTCAGATATTCAGATATTCAGATATTCAGATATTCAGATATTCAGATATTCAGATATTCAGATATTTAGATATTCATATATTTGGATATTTAGAATCATCGATTATTCAAGCAACAAATTAAAAAAAAATAAATATTTGAAATTAAATCCCGTCTCTGTGCGTATAATTATTTCACCATCATCTTTTTACGTTTTATATCATCTGGTCTTCGGCAGTTTTTATAATAACGGCTGGATTCTCAACGTTTCGGGGGGGGGAGTAAGGGTTGAACATGGTGAGGAACTAGTTTATGACGTCATAGTCTTTATGACATCATCACTCCAACTGTATGAGAAAGGCCTAAATGACACCTTGAAATTGTGGCTTTAAATTAACGGACGTTGAAATTTAAACAATCGGACTTTATTCGTTATCATTTGCACGAAATTCGCCTACGCAAAAGTTCACAAGTTTTAAATATTCTTGGGTTGAATTTGTCCGTTTTTACTCAAATATTTAAAAGATTTTAACGCGGTAGGATTTGAGGATTTATTTTGAGTTTGAGGTTGGAAAGCGCGGCTCATCACCGTCGTTATTTCTATGACTCATTTTGCGCATTTCGGATAAAGAATATATCTACGTAGTTACATTTAGTCATAGAATAGCTTTTTTATCGCAAAGACAACTTTAATAAAAATAATAATAGAAATAATAATAATAATTTGAGGCAAATCGGTCCAGGGTTCATGAGTTATGATCAGACATACAGACAAAGATTACTATAACTTTAAAACATATTTAGGTTCAAGATACTTTGTTCTTTTTCCTTGTTATAAGGTTGTATTTTCATTAATGAAAGAAGATATAATTTATCAAATAACTATTAATTGAATAATAATTACAGAAGAAGCTTCAGCTCCATTAAAACTAGATCACCTATTGATTAAATTAAAATTAATTTTAATTTTAACATAATTTTCAATTTAGTAAAGAGATCTGCACCTGCAGTTAGTAAGATGGATCACATGCAGTTACGTATAAAAAAATTTCATCCTTAAATTTAAATTTACTAAATCTGCTTGTCCTTATCTGAACCGGCAGTCAGTTAGAACATTAACAAGCCCAATTAGCTTTAAATGCTACTTGGGTTAGCAAAGTCGATGCTACTTGGGTTAGCAAAGTCGATGCTACTTGGGTTAGCAAATTCGATGCTACTTGGGTTATCAAAGTAGATGCTAATTGGGTTAGCAAAGTCAATGCTACTAGGGTTATCAAAGTCGATGTTACTTGCATGGGTTAGCAAATTCAATGCTACTTGGGTTAGCAAAGTCGATGCTACTTGGGTTATCAAAGTCGATGCTACTTGGGTTAGCAAAGTCAATGCTACTAGGGTTAGCAAAGTCGATGCTACTTGGGTTAGCAAAGTCGATGCTACTTGGGTTATCAAAGTCGATGCTACTTGGGTTAGCAAAGTCAATGCTACTAGGGTTAGCAAAGTCGATGCTACTTGGGTTAGCAAAGTCGATGCTACTAGGGTTAGCAAAGTCAATGCTACTTGGGTTGGCAAAGTAGATGCTACTAGGGTTGGCAAAGCCGATGCTGCTAGGGTTGGCAAAGAAGATGCTACTAGGGTTAGCAAAGTCGATGCTACTACGGTAAGCAAAGTCGATGCTACTTGGGTTGGCAAAGTCGGAGTTGATCTGACCAACTTTTTTTTTGTGATTATAAAGTTTTAAACTTTTCTTAAATGAAAATTAAATACTGCAATGGAAAGTTCGACACATTTTTTAAATGACATATCAAAATGCGTGAAAAACTAATGCGTCACTAAGGATTAATGAAAACCATAGAGAATAGAATATATATTAGAGTGGAATTTAGACAATCCCTCGGTATGAATTTTGTCAGTCCCTTACAGCCTGAAAGAGAGTTCAAAGTGTACAAATCATGTAAATGTTCACAAATTATATGCAGTAGATACATTGATACAGTATGTTCCCTAGACTATCCATTTCAATTTCGAATATTTAAAGCTTTTAATTAAATAAAATAAAATAAATTAGTTGAATAAAAACATCATTTGATTATAGTTATAACGGAAAATCATCGTTTAAAAAGTGAAAGGCATAGAGTCTATGTGAAATGATCATTGGTCAATTATGAAACCAACCTATTTCATAATTTGGTTTTCTTTTAATATTAATTTTAGATTTTCTATAAAATGATATTCCAGGGCCCAAAAGGTTATATAGCATAAATATGTGAAGTACACCTGCAGTATGGAAACAGTACAACAAAATGGTCGTTTTACACTTTTTTCTAGTAAATTCCACTCTAATATATATTCTATTCTCTTTGATGAAAACCTAAAACTAGTCAAACATGACGATTTAAAGGGTGAATCAAGACTTCTGCCTTTAATATCGTATTTTTATGGTTTACAATAAATGATTTGGAAAAAGAAAGCAGTTTTTAGCTGGAGCTGATTTCTCACATATCTGATAATAGATAAAGTAATAGTATGAGGAGTGTGAGAGACACATCTTTAATATTTTGCAAACTACAGTAATCCTCATAAAACTGTGGAATAGGAAGACGATATTTAAGCACTTTCAATAAATTAAATATTATTAAGAAAACAGTATTACTTGCAGGGCTGCCCCTGACAAGGATCAGTCAGTAAAGCCGACCTATATATACAGAAACTCTTCAAACATGAAGATCCAATTAAGATTAAATTCATTCTCTGTCTTTTCTGTAGTCTTCAACTAACTGGCTTATTTAAATAATTTTACAACGCAAGAAAGAAGTTTATCGTTGTAGGAAATCATGAATATAAGGAAACAGACGGTAAAGTTTCCGTACAGTCATCTCTGAGTCTCATCCTTTGTAGGTAACCCTGTATGTTATAGCTTAAAAAGCATCTTATTTTATAAACAGGGGTCTGTGTACACTGCACATTAGGCGTGTCTCATGTCAGTCAAAAATGTGTCTGTGTACTTCAAAGTTTAATGTGTATTACTGTAAACACCGATTGAAGCCATGTTTATAAACATATTTATATATATGATAGAGCTGTCAGTATGGTTTCAATACAGATTGAGATAAAAACCTATTATTAAACTATTCAATAAACTTCCTGCAAAGCCGTAGAAGTGTAATCAGCCAAACAGTTGGGGGGGGGTCGGAGGGGCTTTAGATTGTATAGATTGGGGAATAGATTTTTATTATCTTTAGAAGCAANAAGGGGAAGGGGGGGGGGTTTATCGAAAAGAATTAAAACTACAATAAAATAATTTTCTTAAGAAATTTGAGGAAATTTAAAGAAAAAGGAGACAAAGGAAATAAAAATGAGGAATACACAAAAAAATAAATTGTTTGAATTGAAGAAATCAACAAATAATTGAAACGAACAATCCAGAGATTTATGTTTTGAAACATTTTCAAAAAATTATGTTTAACATTTTCAAAAAATTATGTTTACTCAATAACTTTTGTATGTGAGAGAACATCTTTAAAGGAACTGTAAGCGTAATGTCAAGTCAACCTCAATGCAAAGATGACAATGCCCAATTTACAATTGTACTCTTGAAACCTTAACCTGATCATAAATATGGAAGATAACGTCGTTTTTCTGACTCGAAAAGTGTTTAATCTGAACAATTTTGTCCAGTCTTTCTGATAAGACAGAAATGCGAAGTCCCTATTGCAGAGAAATCACAAACAAACATCACAAAAATTGAGTTTTATTTTATATTTGAACGGACAAAACTTTTAAGGGTAAATCGGGCATTGCCATCTTTGCATGGAGGGTCACTTGAAATTACGCTAACATTCCCTTTAAGAATAAATCTGATACATCTACATATTGTTTCTATTGAGTTTCTCAAATTCATCAGTTGTTCGGGATTCCCATGAATATGAGTATAGGAGACTGGAGGAGTCATCAATATAGATGGATATCGTTTTTTCATTTTTATTTTTTACTTTCATATAATATACTAAAATATCAAAAATTAAATATTTTTGGCTAAATAGTATAATAAATCGTTTATTAAATCTAAAATCCTTTAAAAAATCGTGTTGTCTAAGAAATTTAGGTTAGTTTAGGTCAGAATAAAACATAAAAGTAGAAAACATGTAATGAAAATACTATTGGTTAATAAATACAACGATATTTTTTTGTGGAAACTCTCAAAAATTTAAAAACTCTGAATGATAAAAAAAACGATGTCCATCTCTATTGATAGGGAGAGCAAGTGTTAAATATGACTAGAGTTCCTCCCTTTAAAACACAGGAGGGGTGGGGAATAGTGGTGGAGGAGGG